>NC_080672.1:241526572-241808948 GCF_030247195.1 Topomyia yanbarensis
GGTTGAAATAAAATCGATTTTTCCAGATCGATTCTTTTAGTTAGTTAAAAAATCGTTGTTGTTAAACATCGATCTTAACTTGTCGATTGAAAAAATAATATGCTAATGAATACGAAAACTTTCCTAAGATGAACCAAATAAATTCGTGTGAGCAATGAAATCGTTCGTAATATACATTATTAAAATAAACGAAACATTTCGTTTCATTCATGAAGAATAATGTCGTTATTAACGATAACATTCGTGCAATGTAAACTAAATAAGTGAAATTTACGAAAACTTCTTCGTACCACAATAAAATCGATTTTGCCATATCGATTTTTTTAAATTAAAAAAAAATCGATGTTGTCAAACATCGATCCCAAAAGATCGACTGAAAACAACATGCTAATAAATACGCAAACTTTTCTTAAATAAACGAAATAAGTTCGTGCGACCAACGAAATCGTTCGTAATAAACACAACCGTTTTTTAAAATACACAAAACATTTCGTTTCATTCAAGAAAAATAATGTCGTTACCAACGATAACATTCGTGCAGTGTACATTAAATGTGTAAAATTTACGAAAGCTTTCGTTCAGCATGCAGCATGAAATGAACGAAACCTATTATTTACAATGCACGAAAATACTTCGTTGCAGAAAACAACGAATGAATTCGTACATTGCATGATCGATTTAATTTAATTTATATTTACGAATTTATATTATCAGTGAACCTATGTGAATATGGGAATATCATTTGAATCTTAGTTTGTAAAAATCGGTTCAGCCATCTCCGAGAAACCGATGTGTACATTTTGTTAACAAATCCGCACATTGTTAACAAATCCGCACGTACATACATACATTCATACATACATACATACATACATACATACACACATACATACATACATACATTCATACATACATACATACATACATACATACATACATACATACATACATACATACATACATACATACATACATACATACATACATACATACATACATACATACATACATACATACATACATACATACATACATACATACATACATACATACATACATACATACATACATACATACATACATACATACATACATACATACATACATACATACATACATACATACATTCATACATACATACATTCATACACACATACATACACACAGATATTTTGCTATCTCGGCGAACTGAGTCGAATGTTATATGAGACTCGGCCCTCCGGGCCTCGGTTAGAAAGTCGGTTTTTGGAGCAATTGCATAACCTTTCTAAATAAGAAAGGCAAAAGAATAATATTTAATTAGCCTAATAAGCATGAGTTCAATGTTATCTTCATGTGATTATAATTTGGAAAGTTTGGTGGAATGGGAGTGGAGGATGCGCCAGAAATCCTTCATCTTATTTCGGTATACGGGGTGGATGAAGGAAATGCGGGCGTGAGGATGGTCCAAGAGGAGGGGAGTGATGAAGGAGGGAGGTGTAAGGGCAAGGCGGGGAGAGAGGGGCGGCGACGCAATACTCAACTGCATATTTTGCCTTCCATTTGAGACCTGGTTTGAGAAAATCGGTTCAGTCATCACCGATGAACCGATGTGACTTTAATTGTGGAATATGCCTGGAATTCCGGACTTCCGGAATCGTAGATAGTGGACAATATATTCAAAGAATGTTTGTTGGCAATCAGTGATCTAGATCTGCGATTAGAAGTAATTTGATGATCATTTCAATGGTTTTTAGCCTCTGAGGTATTACGATTGTACCGATTTATATGGGAAATTCCAGTATATCCTTACTAACACCCCTGTAACTCCGGAAGCAAGAGTCAGAACCGAATGAAATTCAGCAGCAGTCAATGGCATTACTGTATCTTTCATTTGAAATCAAGTTTGTAAAAATCGGTAGAGAATTCGTTGGGGAATGGGTGTGATTTAGCTTAGGAACTTGGCGGGTTCCCCGGGGGCGTCATGAACCGTCATAGGTGGCCAATGTGGTCAAAGCTGCTTTGATTGATCATTAGTGATCCAGACCCGCAAACTAGGGTAATGTTATATCAATTTTAATATGTTTTACATCATTTGAACATCATGGTGGTACCAGTTTATATGGGAATTTACTGTGTGACCGCACTCTTCTACCCATAACTCCGGAACCGGAAGTCGGATCAACTAAAAATTCAATAGCAGCTTATGGGAGCGTTATACCTTTCAGATGAAACTAAGTTTGCGAAAATCGGTTCAGCCATCTCTGAGAAAATTGTGTGAGTTTAAATACACACACACATACAGACATTTGCCGATCTCGACGAACTGAATCGAATGGTGTATGACACTCGGCCCTCCGGGCCTCAGTTAAAAAGTCGATTTTTACAGTGATTGCATAGCCTTTCTTTATATGAGAAAGGCAAAAAGGTAGCTATAAAATGTTAGGATAAAATGTGGTTTTGACTTAGAGTAATTAATGTTACAGAAAAATGTGTAATTTAAATGTCAAAAAGGAGGAATAAGAGATTAGTGTGTACTGCAAGAGGTGGGCATATGACAGCCCGCTTGAAAACAAAAGATCGCTGCACATATCCCCGGAAGAACGGGTAACAAAATAAAAATAGGTAGTCTGATAAAAGGGTTGACCGAGTACGGTCGAGAGCGGTGGTGTGTCTCCCCGCTGTTTAGTTGGAGAAAATAGTTGACCGAGTACGGTCGGTGGCGGTCTGCGATTCCCGCCGAAAAAAAGAAAGGTGAAAAAAACCCACGAGGGTAAGAACGGTGTGAGTCGATCCGTTCGTGTTCAACGTCGCTCTCGTCATCGTCGTAATAATCGCAACGTGCGGAGCTTTTCGGATTTTGGTATGCCGTTTGTGAGCTGTTTAGGTGTCATTTGGCGGTGGCGGTTAATCGAACCCAGCGTGGGTTCAATCAGGCGTGTTGATCCTAGTTCAGATTCGGCTTAGGCTGGCCACCGCCGTTGTCACGGTCCGTTATCGGTGGAATTCGCCTTGTTTCAATCGCTCGTTGACGACAGTGAAAGCAAAAAGAAAAGGGACGATTGTCGGCTATGGTGGTTTGCTGAAGGATTTTGGATCATGCCAGGGGAAGGCGCAAATCGCTCGTCGACGAAAGGCTTATCGTTCACAGTGCGTGCAAGTGCGGTAAGGTCGAGCGGGAAAAGCCCTGTTGCATACACCAAAAAAAACAATCCGCAAGAGTGATTGGATGGAAGGAGGTAAAAAAACAACATCACGATTCTCCTAATTGGCCGCCGCATGATCCAGTTCGGCAGCGACACACAACCACAACAGCCCCAGTGAATATCGACCGCGGTCTTTAATGACGTCAGCATTATCGGGTAAGCCTGCACACTATTAATTCTCACCTCCCCTTATTAGCCCTTGCTATTGAACATATATTTTGGGATTATTATGCATTCTCTGTTTGTTTTGGGTAATAGCCAAAACTTTGTTACAATGGCGCCCAACATAAAATCCCACATGTTTATTTGAGCCAATTGGTAGATTAGTGTAACATTAAAAATTTGTGGTAGTAATTAAGTTTATTTGGTTTGCGATCCATTAAGAAACTTTTAGGGGTGGACTTCACCCATCTAAATGAGGAAGAGATCAACTACGAGTTGGCCTTACGTCACATGGTTTATCTAGGTTCTATGACTCATAGAGTCAAAGTTCAAAAGATGAGGGCCGCTGTTCAAGATGACCGGACCCGAAACATTTTTCACAAGAGTTCGGATCACGTTATGAGTCCAACTGTAAATATAGAATCCTGTCAGATAGCGATTTATGAGCTACAGAAAGCTGTCGGACCTGCTCTTCAGAGCACCGACAAGCAAAATTTAAGTCAATTACGGTCGCGACTCGTACATTATAGGAATAGGTTGGCATGTCTCAAGCCGCCGGGTTTCCTAGCAGACGCGCACAGATCGCTCGACGCGCTTGTCAGAGTGTTAATCAGTGACGTGAACAGTGCTTTAACCAATCCAGTGAGTGTGGCAGGTTATGGAAGTGCTGGAGGGGCAGTGCCAAAATCCAATCGGCAGCTGCTAGCGGATGAGAACGATCCAACGCAAGACGATGATGGCGCCAGGGCGACCGGACCGGACGCGTCGAGAGAACACAGCAGAAGAAGCAGTCAACATACAACGCTTCCGGCATCCAGTTCGTTACTATCTGCGAGCCGAAGACAAGGTGCACTCGAATTGGAATTCACCGGCAGACGCTTCAACAGTAATCACGTACGGGACACGACAGAGTCCCATTACACGCCTCCACCACTGGACATTCCACCGATTCCCAGAAGTTTTCACAATCACGAGCGGTGGGACAATTCACGCTTCGAGGATCAGCAAGAAGAGGAGAGAGCCGGCTGGAATTCGATCGAAAATAAACGCAGATCGGGACGAAACGACCGAGCAGGAACAGCGAGCGGCACGAGATGAAACAGGAACGTATGGGAAGAGTACGACCAGCTGCGCGATAATTTACTGCATCATCTACTAACAGACCGGCGAGCGATCGGGGCGACGATAGGCGCACAACAAAAGCTGTACACAACTGGCCATTCAAGTTTCGGGGAGAGAAGGACACAACGTCGCTGAACATATTCATGGACCGAGTTGAAACATTCGCTAGATCGGAAGGGATGAACGACGATACCTTATTGGCATCGATCAAACATCTGTTACAGGAAGATGCTTTGGATTGGTACGCACGAGAGATACGGAAGGAATTCCTACCCAGCGGATATTCACAGATTTTGCGCCTTGAGGCTTGCTTCCGAGTCCAAGGACCTAACGAGGCATTTTCGAAATATTATCGAGACATCGCAGCACTATTTCGATTCGTTACGCCACCGATGTGCGAGGAAGAGAAGTTTTTCATCGTAAAGAAAAACATGAATGCCGATTATGCAGCGATCGTGACCGCAGCCAGACCACACACTATACAGAAAATGGTGGAGATCTGCACCAGCTACGATGAAACGAGGATGCTTCGGAACAGGCAACGCAGGGTTCCAATTCCGCACAGTGCGCTTTTAGAGCCTAGTTTCGCAACACCCACTGTTGCACCAAGACCAGCACCGGCAATGCAGCATCAACCACGGTTCGGTAGGGTACACACAGTAGAGCTGGAGGAAAACTTGGCAGGCGGATTAGTCGATGGGCAAAATTCCTCGCTCAATGAAAAAGGAGCACACTCGCAACATGATGACGGATACTGGGTGCTGAAGATAGACCAGCTTACGGAGCAAGTCATCGCGCTGAAGATACAGTTCACGACGAGGAACGCTAGACCAACATTTACGTCAACACAAAATTTGGAGAAGGCAAACGTCGCACAGCAGCACAGTCAATACGCGCCACAACCACTCACGCAGCAGACACAGCGTCAGTACAGCAACCAAATACAGAGAAAGCAGCCTCCGCCTGCGCAGCACCACTCTCGAGAGTTGCAAGCTCCGCACAGCTCAACACGAGGCGAGCAAGGCAGAGTGGTGGAACACAGACTAGAACCGATAGACCAGAGACGGACGGGGATGATCTGCTGGAACTGCGATGAGGAAGGACATCGTTTCATGGACTGTGCAAAACCACAGGCAATTCTTTTCTGCTATCGTTGTGGACGAAAGGGATACTCTCTACGCAGCTGAATCACGTGTCGGACAGATGCGGGAAACGCCACCGCGGGGAATCTACAATAGAGGGTAATGAATCCGCAACCAATAGAAAACCCCTCCGATATCACCAAACTAGGATAAATAAATACAATCATCATTAATCCCGGACTAGACAATCGCCCACATGCAATCATTAGCATACTGGGCAAAGAAATGACAGCGCTGCTAGATAGCGGGGCGAACTGCTCACTGCTAGGTGGCAACAATGTAAAGATCGTCGAACAACTAAGTCTGCGCAAAGGAGTCGTGATTGGAGGCATCAAAACAGCGGACGGCAAGCAACAGAAAATTTCACACTTCGTTCGAGTGCCGATAGTTTATAACAACCGGAACGAGACCGTCCCACTGCTATTGGTTCCGACAATTCCGGATTGCCTGATCCTGGGCATGAACTTTTGGGATAAGTTCGGAGTCAAAGCAACATGCTGCAGTCTGGAAACGGAGCTGGAGGAGACACAGCTGAACGAGGATGAGCCGATGAAAGTCCTGAGCGCAGCACAACACAGACAGCTTAAGGAAACGCTTGCGAAGTTCCCAACAGCGGAAGGAAGGCTGGGCAGGACAACATTATATGAGCACCGGATGGACGTAGGAGACGCACCACCACGCAGGCAGCGACACTATCCAATGTCTCCGTATGTGCTAGAAGAAGTGAACCACGAGATCGACAGGATGCTCGCTCTGGATGTCATAGAAGAAGTTCTATTTTCTCCGTGGAACAACCCACTGGTAGCGGTTAAGAAGAAAACTGGGAAATACCGGGTCTGTCTGGACGCCCGCCACTTAAACTCGGTGATGGTGAACGAAGGATACCCTATTACGCAAATCTCGTCGATCATCAACAATCTCGGCGGCTGTGAGTATATTTCGTCAATCGATCTCAAGGATGCGTTCTGGCAGTTACCGTTGCAGGAGGCATCTAGGCCGTTGACAGCATTTACGTTTCCATCACGAGGACACTTCCAGTTCAAGGACTTTGTACAGCGAGTCAAGCTCTCGCGCGACTGATGATACACTTGTTCGCAGACATGGAACCATACGTATTTTACTACCTGGACGACATCGTAATCTGCTCCAAAACGTTCGACGAACACATCAAGCTGTTGGAAGAAGTAGCGAGGCGTCTACGAAGAACAAAGTTGACGATATCGCCAGAGAAATCCAAGTTCTGTCGTCGAGAAATCAGATATCTGGGGTACATTTTGAATAAGAGCGGATGGAAAGTCGACGAAGAAAAGATCGAGAGCATCGTGAAATTCTCAGCTCCAACGAACCGGAAGGAGGTGCAACGGTTTCTCGGCATGTGCAATTGGTACCGACATTTTATAGCAGATTTCTCTCGACTGGCAGTACCAATAACGGAACTGACGAAGACAAAGAATAAGTTTCGATGGAGTAAGCAAGCAGACGAAGCATTCCTAAAGCTCAAAGCAGCGTTGGTATCAGCCCCGGTGTTGGCAATGCCTGACTATACAATGCCATTTGCTATTGCCTGCGATGTTGCGATTGGAGCCGTACTGACGCAGGAGACTGACGGAGAAGAACACCCGATTTGCTATTTTTCACAGAAGCTATCGTCTTCGGAACGGAAGTATTCGGTAACGGAACGGGAATGTCTGGCGGTCATCCGCGCCATCGAGAAGTTCCGAGGGTACATAGAAGGAGTGAAGTTTACAGTTTTTTGCGACCACGCCGCACTCAGCTATCTGCGATCGATGAAAAATCCGACATCCCTCATGAGCCGGTGGTTGTTACGTTTAAACGCGTTCGACCTCGAGATCAAGTACCGGAAGGGAAGCATCAACGTAGGACGCACTATCACGGATAGTGGCATCGGTGACCTTCGACGGTGCGAACTCCACTGATTCATGGTACATGCAGCTAAAGGATAAAGTGCAGAAGGAAGGCGATCGTTTCCCGGACTTCAGGTTAGCGAACAACGAGCTGTACAAGAACTGTCTAAGCAAGGACGAAGATGGAAATGCGATCCACTTGTGGAAAAAGGTGGTACCATTCGAAGAACGACGTGGGTTAATAGGCAAGTTCCATGACTCACCTACAGCAGCACACTTGGGTTTCCACAGAACTCTTCAGAAACTTCAAGCCCATTTTCACTGGCTGAAGATGCGGGAGGAGGTAAGCAACTACGTCAAGAGCTGCCAAACCTGCAAGGCAAGCAAAGCACCAAACTCAAAGATGATGCCACAGATGGGAAACTTGAAGCCGGTTAAAATGCTCTGGGAGTTAATATCAATGGACTTCGTTGGTCCGTTCACACGCTCGAAGCAGGGAAACACAGTCATGCTAGTAGTCGTAGATTGGATCACGAAATACGTCGTCGCACATCCAATGAAAAACGCGGACGCTGCAAAGATGGTTCAGTTTCTGGAGCAGGAAGTCTTCTTGAAGTTTTCGCGTCCCAGAATAGCTTTATCGGACAATGGAAAACAGTTCGAGTCGTTGGAGTTCAAGTCACTGCTTGCTCGGCACAACATCGTGCATATGAAGACGGCTTACTACTGCCCAATGGAAAACAATGCAGAGCGGGTCAACAGAGTACTAATCACCTGCATTCGAGCATTGCTAGAAGGAGATCATCGAGAGTGGGATTCACAGCTTCCAGCAATCACGGCGGCCATCAACGGTGCGAAACATGATGCGACCGGAGTAAGTCCGCATTTCGCCAACTTTGGAAGGGACCTAATACTTCACACAGATCTCTACGTGCAACAAAGTCTCAACACCCCAGACGACCCCAAGGTAGCACAGGATATGCGACTGTCAACGGTTCGGCGGGTACAGGAATTCGTACTGCGACGCATCAGGAACAATCACGAAAAGGCGAAGCAGAGATACAATCTTCGAACACGAACAGTAGCATTCAAACCGGGAGATTTGGTATGGCGTAGAACCTTCGGACTGTCGTCGAAAGTAAACCACGTGAAGCGCAAACTTGATCCCAAGTTCGTTCCAGCGATAGTCAAAGACGTCCTGGGCGTCAACTTGTACACTCTATAAGACGTAGCCACAGGAAAGAGAGGCAGGTATCACGCAAAGGACATTAAGGCGGATTAGAGAAAATTTACTCAGCTATGTCGGCAGGCTACAACCTGCTAACCACGAGCATCATGCTCCAAAAAACACCGTTAGCCGATCGGGACAAATCGTGCCCTGTCATGGTGTGGCGAGCAATAACTTTTTCAAACTACCTCCACACCATGGCACACCAGCCAGCGTCATTTGGATTCGAAGAGCTGTCTAGGAAGGCCCATGACAACTCGCAGTCGCAGCATGGAGCTGTCGTGACGTGAGGGACGGGACAGGACTTCCCCCAACGAGGACAGAAGCCTTCAGCAGGCAAGCCGTCAGCAAATCGGGAGAAAACGCACGTCGGAAACAGAAGCCTTCAGCAGGCAAGCCGTTAGCGAATCGGGAGAAAACGCACGTCGGAAGCTGAAGCCTTCAGCAGGCAAGCCGTTAGCGAACCGGGAGAAAACGCACGTCGGAAGTAGAAGCCTTCAGCGGGCACGCCGTTAGCAATTCAAGAGAAAACGCATGTCGAGAAAGCAGAAGCGTAAAACAGGCGCGCCATTTCGGAACGACAGACCGCGCGAGCGCAATAGGAAGGAAAGCAGGTAACCGCAAACTAGAGACGGAACTTTTGGAGAGAGAGCCTCGGGAAAACCTTGAGCCGTTGCACAGAAGTGTAGGTCGACGAAGGCGGACCTCTCGGGACTCCTCAGACGTAGCGGAAGTCAATCTCAAAAGTAAGCTGCTTCATGGTGACACATAAAACCAAGATGGACCTCAGTCACTGGCGCAAGCGCACGAGCCGTCTTCGGAGCAAGCAAAACCATGCAGTGGATGGAGCAGAGAAAACCAGGACCACAATTGAGCACAGCAGACCGTGGCGAAGCGGAATCACCAACGGACATACACCGCTCAGAGCAGGGGATTCAAGCAGAACGAAGCCAAGCACCCAACCCTCCTCACAACCTGCCAACTCCAGCTGCTTACACAGCGTTTGCCGTTCTCGAGAAGGGAGAAATCGAAGCACGAGAGTCCACGATACGCAAACCTCCGCAAGCCAGCCGTTTGTCAGAGCGAGAGAAACTGATACAGTAAGAATCCAGACGCTGACGGAACAGAGAATCGGATAAGTAAGTAAGCTATGAGCAACACCAGCTACAAGCACAGAACGAAGACGTGAAACGGAAGATCATTAATCCTGGATTGGTGTCGACAGCCTGTTAGATCCAGCACAGTCACGATCCGTAAATCGGATCCATTAGACAGTTGTAGTGGGGGTCGATATGAAATCAACCAAAAGAAACGCGATTCTGGGCGCGGTAAAACCCTATCACTGGACTCATATCGATTTGGGAGACTAAATACCTCCTTTCCTACGCAGCTGTCAGTCTGAACAAACCAAATAATCTACCACATTATAAGTCCTTAGTTTCAGTATTAGTCTTAAGTTTTAATTCTAACATATTTATCCCTAATAATAGGTTAAGAGTTTATTTAATGTTTTGCCGTTGCAAACGAAGGTTTCGAGTTGGAGACAAGGACTTACCCGGAGACTTATAGCCAAACTTTAGTTGGCGGATTCGCAATGTTTAGCCAGGATTCACTGGCGGTATTGGTGTGCCGTTTGTGAGCTGTTTGGGCGTCATTTCGCGGTGGCAGTTAATCGCACCCAGCGTCGTGGGATCAATCAGGCGTGTCAATCCTAGTTCGGATTCGACTTAGACTGGCCACCGCCGTTGTCACGGTCCGTTATCGGTGGAATTCGCCTTGTTTCAATCGCTCTTTGACGACAGTGAAAGCAAAAAGAAAAGGGGCGATTGTCGGCTATGGTGGTTTGCTGAAGGATTTTGGACCATGCCAGGAGAAGGCGGAAATCGCTCGTCGACGAAAGGCTCATCGTTCACAGTGCGTGCAAGTGCGGTAAGGTCGCGCGGGAAAAGCCCTGTTGCATACACCAAAAAAAAAAACAATTCGCAAGAGTGATTGGATGGAAGGAGGTAAAAAAGAGCATCACGATTCTTCTAATTGGCCGCCGCATGATCCAGTTCGGCAGCGACACACAACCACAACAGCCCCAGTGAAGATCGACCGCGGTCTCTGATGACGTCAGCATTATCGGGTAAGCCTGCACACTATTAATTCTCACCTCCCCTTATTAGTCCTTGCTATTGAACATATATTTTGGGATTATTATGCATTCTCTGTCTGTTTTGGGTGATAGCCAAACCTTTGTTACATTAATGTATATCTAGTAGTACGAAAGTGAAATCGGAAGCATTTGAAGACGGTTCACAAACCAATTAAAATACCGGAAAAAAGGTAAAATTTGTTTATAAAAAGTAGACGTGAATTTGGTAGCGGTTACCACATGGTTGTATGATTATGTTGCTAATACCTCTGGGTAGGTCCCCAGAGGGCCTTTTATTCTTGGCTCTAGTTTGCCATATGGGGATTAATCCTTCGTAGGACGATAGAACGGGCGGAGCACCGTGCCATTTCGACTTCGTCTGCAACACCACGTGTCGAAAATCAACCACAGAACCATCCAGAACGAACGCCACACGTCAACCTCCCGTCGTCTGGCAACCCTGCGAATCGGCAATCAAACAACCGGTCGAATGGACTCCCGGGAATAGGAATGACCATCACTACACCTAACATCGGGCCCTGAAGCACTCGGTTCCCTTTTCCAATTCCGGCGTCATCTATGGACGCCCCCAATTAACGGCGTGTGTCCTGGTCCAACAGCACCGGTTCCGCATAAGACCGCCGTATATCGCCGCCACTAAACAGCAACCGCTACCGTCAAGATCCACTCGGCATGCATGCAACGCTGACAGATGATCCTGCCAGTTTCCGTCTACAACCGATAAAAACCGCAAGTAGCAAGTGACGTCACTTAGGGCAATTTAGTTAATAAATAGAGTTAAGATGTTTTCAAACCAGTGAGAATTGTACTGTATAAGCACTGAGCCTTGAATTAGCAAATTTGCACCACGTTTCCCTCTTGCTCGGGTTTCAGACTCGAAAAGAATCGCCAGCCCTCGTCTTTGGTTGTCGGTCGAAAAGATTTAGCAGGTCGTAGCTTTTGAGCATCCCCCACGTAAGTACACCCGTTTGCTGGTCTTCGTCTGGTTGCATTCTCTGTGCCATTGCCGGATGCAAATGGGTCACCCTCTAAATGAGTGTACCTGATGGTGTGTGGCATCCATTTTCACCACAAGTAAGCATACTTTTCCCACCCCCAGTAGCTCGAGGTAACATATTGGCGCCCAACTTCAAAAACCCCACTTTTCAAATAAAATTTCTCCATCCCACGCGGGGAGGTAAAAATCAGTACGCTGATTTAGATTTCGCTTCATCCTCCCAACGAGGCAGATTTTGTTGTAGTAGAACTGTTCAACTTTCATTTACAAAATGGACGTAGAATTCGACATGCAATATAAGTCTTTTAGTCCACCACTTAGTCAGGGAAGAAATCGAACATGAACTAGCAATTCGGGGAATCGAGTTTACCGAAACGGAAACACGCGCTGCTCTCGCCAGACGTTTAAGACAGCGAATCAAAGTAGAAAAAGAACACGGTCGTGCGGATTTAGATTTCAATAGATTAGATACCATTGTCGACGCGGAAATTTCAATAATTGATACTAGAGTTAAGGAAATCAAAGATTTTCTCGGAAATTATAAACGACATGAAGGGACGAAAGAAAGCTTAAAAACGCGATTGGTTCATTGTTTCGCGCGCGTTATACGCATTATGGAAATCGCTGAAGAGGAGAACGATCTCTCGGATATTGACGCTTTATGCACGTGCATTCGTCAAACTTATAACCAATATTTTTCTTTTTTCTCGCCGCTGGGGTAGGGTATGCAGGCTGGGGCATACCCTTGGATGTTCGGGCCCCCACCAATGCAAATATGGGCACTGAGAATGCTTCAGTTTAGCTCAATTGATAACGCACATAGTAAGGTTGAGTCCCGTATTTTCCTAGGAACAGGAATATCTTCATTCCAATACTAAGGTTATTTCCTTTAAAAAGAGATTGTAAATTGTAATTTTCTGATTGCTACTTCAAAAGTTGTAGCATTTAACATATTTTTCCTCCTCATTTTCCCATAGCACCAATTTCGAAAATTTCAATCGAAGTGGGCGGGGGTCTAGAATTGTCCAAATGATGTGAAATTTGGCATCTGAGCTTACTTTGACATTTGTCACAATATGAGAGGGGGGGCCTTTGAGAATTCAAAAAAATTTTTTTTTGCGATGCCCTAATGCGCATCTCCTGGTAATTATGGATCTGTTTTCGAAGTGGTGTCTCCTAGTACCGGTAAAACGAATCTCCGCACCGCAAGTTACTAAAATCCTAGAAGAAGCTTGGTTTATGCGTTACTCTGTCCCCGAATACTTAATCTCGGACAATGCGAGTACATTTCTCTCAAAAGAATTCCAATCTCTTATAACCAAATACGGCATACAGCATTGGACTAATTCCAGGCACCACAGCCAATCTAACCCAATCGAACGATTGAACCGAATGATTAACTCGTGCATTCGGTCATACGTAAAGCAAGATCAGCGACTTTGGGACACGCGAGTGTCCGAGATCGAATTCTGTTTGAATAGCACTCCCCATTTTGCCACCGGATACTCCCCATATCGCATTCTGTTCGGACACGAAATAGTAGGGAAAGGAGGAGAGCACAGGATGGATAGGGACAAGGAAGACATGTCGGAGGAGGAACGGGTGGAAAGGAAAAGGGAAATAGATCAAAAAATTTATTCCATAGTAGTGAAAAATTTGAAGAACGCTCACAATAAGAATATAAATACTTATAACCTTCGTTGTAAAAATTCAGCGCCGGTGTATTCCATAGGCCAACGGGTTTTCAAAAGGAATTTCCGCCAATCCTCGGCGGGGGACGCATACAACGCTAAACTTGATGCACTATATGTGCCATGCAAAATTTTGGCCAGAATTGGCACCAGTTCTTACGAGTTGGCAGATGCGGATGGGAAACCAATCGGAGTATTTTCCGTCACGGATCTGAAACCCGAATCCTAAAAGGAAGCACATCTTCAAAACTGAAGTTTTGAACATAGACTCCATATCCATTGATGGTCCGGACATCAGTGGGTTTGCACCTGTTTGTATTAAGAAAGGGACAAAGTTAAATCAACAAATTACTTCGATCGCTCCATACATAGGTTTATCAAAAGTAGACTCCAGCAGAATTTTTCCTTTCAGTGGAGACGAATAAACCGTTTAGTGTCAGGAAACCCGATTACTGCATCGAAACTCCACTGTAATCAGCGCGCGCGGAAGCTTTCTGGTGGATAGACACAATTGATAGACCAATCGTTGAATAGAAAACGTAAAATAACTAACTTTTGCTGAAATCCAATCTCACGATTTGACCACGCGGAAAAAATGATGTCGAATGTAAATAACCGATTGAAAATGAAATGTTGACAGTTCTCAACACATTCGCATGTGTTGGTATGTAGATATACACTCATGAGTTCTTGCCTCCTTCACTGAGGGAAGGATGGACACAGATAACTACTAGAGAATCACAAACCACTATTTCTGAAGTTAATTAGATAGTTATGCTAATCAATTTCCAGATAAGAATCTTACCAAATCATTATTACCCTATTAGTCGAAAAAATACAATTCTTTAAATTTTCGGCAGAAAACGATGGGGCATTGTAACCGCCGGTTACGATGAGTAATTGATGGCTCCGCCACAATAAATAACAATCCTTGAGCGGTTCAATATTTTGTCCTCCCAGTATCCAAATCCAACTCTGCCTTTTCCTGCTACGAGCTCCACTGCCACCCAAATGGTATCCACATATCGTTACACAGTACTTGTTTACAGCGGTACCTGTCTCATTTAGCCGCCGCCACACTCCACGGGTAGAGCAACCAGAAAAAGAGTTAGCAGGCGGATATAGCCGAGCTGTCAAACTTCGGAGGTGTTCGGTTCATCTCCGGTGCCGACTTACAAACAGGATACCGTTCTAGGCTCAGCTCCAGACACTGATCCTTCTTTTCGTATCTGACCTCTAACGAAATTAGAAGTGCGCGCGGAGTGTTTAAGTTTATTAAAGTAATTTTGTGTTAGCTACTAAAATGTGGTGTAGGTTTATTAATTTAATGTTTTTTGTTTAGTTACAGTAAATAGAGAGTCAAGAGTAAAAAATAAATAAATGAAAATATCGTGTCAGCGAATTTAATGATAAAAATTAAAAAAATGTAGCTATAAAATGTTAGAATAAAATGTGGTTTTGACTTAGAGTAATTAATTTATATCTAGTAATACGAAAGTGAAATCGGAAGCATTTGAAGACGGTTCACAAACCAATTAAAATACCGGAAAAAAGGTAAAATTTGTTTATAAAAAGTAGACGTGAATTTGGTAGCGGTTACCACATGGTTGTATGATTATGTTGCTAATACCTCTGGGTAGGTCCCCAGAGGGCCTTTTATTCTTGGCTTTAGATTGCCATCTGGAGATTAATCCTTCGTAGGACCATAGAACGGGCGGAGCACCGTGCCATTTCGACTTCGTCTGCAACACCACGTGTCGAAAATCAACCACAGAACCATCCAGAACGAACGCCATACGTCAACCTCCCGTCGTCTGGCAACCCTGCGAATCGACAATCAAACAACCGGTCGAATGGACTCCCGGGAATAGGAATGACCATCACTACACCTAACATCGCACAGTGGCGGGTCTTCAAACAAAAGACGGACAAAACCTCGAATATTACCTAATTTGGCTGAAAATCTCAATTTAAGCTAATTTTGAGGTGCTGAGCTTATTTTTGATGTCAGTAGTCGTATAATATTAAATGCATTTTTCCATACAGTGTCATTGAACCTTTCTTATAACTATGATCCCGTTTTCATGATAGATTTTCCGTTACTGTTCACCAATGTCAGCAATACCATAAAAAATGAAGATCATTTCTTTAAATACATTGTATAACGCGTTGGTTTACTGTAGATTGTCTAAATATTTTAGACAAAACACCATGCGCCTCCATATCAGCAACAAAGCTTCAAAATCTCCTTAAACCTTTTGGCGCACCTAGGCGCAGAACGAGTCCATGATATTCGAAAAGTAGAGGTTATTTCCCATAGAATGTATATTATGTGACCGTTCCGAAATGATTCCGAAATTTTTACAGAATATATTAGTGAAGAAAGTATTTTTGATCTGGCCACCTCAAAAATATTTAAACGAAAAAGTCATAGTTCCAAGCAAATTTACCAAATGTATTTTATTCACTATCCAAGTTCTTTCGTTCCTCTACACAATGAAATAAGTTTTGCTAAAATCGGACCAAAATCAAAAGAGCAACATGCATTTGAAGTGAACAGATCAATGGTGGTTTCGGAAATGAAAATCATTAAAAAGTCCGGACTTTGCTACCTTTAAACTCATGTTAAAAATCGTGTTCTTATCCAATGATCATAAAATTTTGAATATACGTCATTCAATACATGAGAAATTAAGGAAAAATATAAAATATCAATATTTCAAATATAAATTTTTGAGGTTTTGGCCAGCCTCCAGCCACTGTGCATCGGGCCCTGAAGCACTCGGTTCCCTTTTCCAATTCCGGCGTCATCTATGGACGCCCCGAATTAACGGCGTGTGTCCTGGTCCAACAGCACCGGTTCCGCATAAGACCGCAGTAGTACATTCTTTTTCAAGTAAATTTGCTGAATAAGTCATATTTGTAACAGTTTTTTCATTATAACTTTTTAAATAATTTTTTCCGTCAATAGTGTCTTCACAAAACTTTTAGAGCTTATTAAGATGAATAGTATTTATATAGACAGATTTGAGATAGCTCATTGAGTTCAAAAGTTATGAGCATTTTTAGCAAAAAACACAACCTTTTCAAATGTTGATATCTCAAAATGGAGCAAGTGAAATTGATTTCTTCTTTTTGCATTTGAAAGACCACAATTGATAGTATGTGTTATGAAACAATCTCATAGGTCATTTTTGTTTAACTCATTTTATTTTAGTTTGAATATTGAGAATAAGATTACTATTTGTAGCATTAAAAGTAAAACTGTCAGTGTAATCTAGCAACTATTTTTAAAATAAGATCAGATAGATAAACAAAATCTCAAATAAAACTGCCCGGTGTGGCAAAGGGCCCATTGAGTTGTTGTTTCCAATGTAGTCGTGTTTCAATCCATCTGAACAGCGGAAAACGTAGTGTGATGTTTGGCTAACCATACTAGTCACACATATCTTAATTTACAGTATCAACTTTGTTAGCTATTTTCGGAAAATTTATGAATAAGAGAAACGAAAGATGTGAAAATTGATGAACTGATAGGTATTATAGAGTTAATCATTCGTAAACTTAGAACGGAAAACTAGAGCTAGGCAGAATCATATGGGCATGACCGAAAGGAAATGTTAAGAAATCGATGACAACGTTTTGAGAAGGAAACACCAACGTGGCGTGTTGGAAAGATGACAAATCGTTGAAGGAAAGATTGGGCCTTCGAATTAATGAGCCATTACCCAGTGGAGGCAATTCTAATTATGGCAACACGGCAAGAACAGTTTTTGCTGAATGCAGTTTGCGAGATCACGGGTTTGAATGATTGCGTATCATTCTCGCCGTTATCAATAGCAAAGCAAAAGAAAACGCCCAAGTTTTTGCAGGCTATTTGGAAGCAACGAGAATGATTTACGTTCACGAGTATGGTTGGTTCCTGTATCTCCAACCCTTTATAAATTTTAGTACATGGTTCGTCTATCGTCAAGCATGCTTTTCCTCCTGTTGGCAGCGTATGTTCTATGTTGATGTCCGAATATTTTTCAAAAACAAAAATATCAAAAAATCAACACAATACTCGTGTTCAACATTAATTTTTACGTAAGAAACAACTCACTTGACGTTTTTTACATTGATTAAATGTACTTACTGAGGACGAAAGACAATTCGTTTCCGTAGAACAACACGCGAAAACAAAAACGATGTCGTAACTAATAAGCGGACCCTACACGAGACCAGAATATTGTCAATAAAAATATTGACAAGACAGCATCAATACGTCAATCCCATTTGAATTCTACAGGATCAATATTTTCAAAACGACTTTACACGATCAATATATTGATCAATAATTGGTTTATTGACAATATTTCTGCTCGTGTAGGGTCCGCTATACAGCTGCTTCACGGCAACAGCCGAAATGATAGTCGCCAATGATGTTCTCTACCGTGTATCTAATTCACGCAACACGAGCTTCCTCTGCAATAACATTGCAAAGATAATGCCCTATACTTATTGTACACCCATACCTGTTTGACCCCATTCTACTCTATGTATTTCTATGGTTTTCTCGAAACTTGCGAAAAGACTTATTCCTCGTTTCTAATGCCTCTTCACTGAGGCATTAGAAACGAGGAATAAGTATATCCGCAAGTTTCGAGAAAACCATTCAAAAAAATTCAGCAGCGTTGCCAATATTGAACATGTATTAAAAAGATTCCTGCTTACTTCGGACCCTGTGATCTCGTTAAAAAATAATGTTCCGGATTTCTACGATCTTCCAGATGGTGCACACATCTTGATTACTCGTGACAATTTACAGCATGCATGGGCTCTTCGCCACACTTGATCAGGGTGCTGAGAAGGTTTTCCGCTTCCTAGATGGATTTTAACACGGCTATGACTAAAATAATAAGTCAGCGGACCCGTCCTCACAGTATGACGGAGTGTTGGAAAGGTTTTCCGCGGCTCAGGCGGAACGAAATACATTGGAAACAACAACCCAATGGGCCCTTTGACACACCCGGGCAGTTTTATTTGAGATTTTGTATAACTATCTGATCTTATTTTAAAAATAGTTGCTAGGTTACACTGACAGTTTTACTTTTAATGCTGCAAATAGTAATAGTATTCTCAATATTCAAACTAAAATAAAATGAGTTAAACAAAAATGACCTCTGGATTCATCCAGATTTTTAAGTGTCGTCCAGACATACAGATTTATGTTTGTCTGATCCAGAATTCTGAAAATTTGTCCAGATTTATCAAGACAATTTCGAAAATAAAATGAATTACAAAAATGCTTAATGGATTTTTGAACTGCTTTTTGACCTACGATTTCTAAAGCAAAACTTTTTAGAAATACTGGAAACACAACGTACCAAAGTTTTTTTTCGCTAAATGTGAATAAATTTTGTTGAGTTTTAATCAGCTTCGAGTTCAGCAATGCAAGATACTGAAAGCTCAGAGACTCAAATTTAATTCATATGCTTTATGATGTAAATTAAACATTTAAATTGGTCAGATTGGCGGCGCAACTAATGAATTTTCAGAAAGCCGAGATATATTGTTAACATTTTATTAGAGCGACCGAATATAAAAGTCGCAAGGACAAAACATGCTTCGTAAAACCCGTTTCAAATATATTAGAATATAAAAATCAGATATAAACTTCAAGCATAAAAATCGGACCGGGACTTTCCTCTGCAAGAGTCGGATAAAAAAAACCTTCAGTATAAAAACCGGAAGAAAATATGCCCGATTCTTACAAAGAAGTTTTCGTTAGCCTTTAATCTTGAAAATCACGAGCATCTGTAGCTCCTGCGAACGTTTTATTTATTTTTAACCTGTTTTTATACTGGAGGCTCATTCTTGCGGGTGAACATTCTTTAAGCGATTCTGCTGAAGAATCTCCGTCCGATTTTTACGCTTGAAGTTTATTTCCTATTTTTATATTCTAATGAATTTGAAACGGAACGTTTCGCGAAGCATATTCTATCCTTGCGACATTTATTTTCGGTCGCTCATTAGTAAATTGCAAAAAGTACAGCTCATAGATGTAAACTCAATATTCAAAAAAAAAATATTTTTTTTGCTATCCAGACAAATCCAGACTTTTTCCAAAATTTTTCCAGACTTCTTGGAAAAATACTTGGCATCCCTGATCGATTGTGGTCTTTCGAGTGCATAAAGAAGAAATCAATTTCACTTCTGCTATCTCAAATCTGTCTTTATAAATAATATTCGTCTTAATAAGCTCTAAAAGTTTTTTGAAGACACTATTGACGGAAAAAATTATTTAAAAAGTTATAATGAAAAAACTTATTTTTTAGGGCTACCCTATCACATATCTTTCTAATAGCTGTAAAATTATAACCATTGAAGTTGAAATATGACGTCTTGAGCAAAGTTACTTGAAAAAGATTGTACTACAATTTTGCGGAACACTTCATTGTTCTATCTCTTCATAATAATTTTCAGATCGCACAAAAAATTAGGACCACCCTAATGTTACCCATCTCAAAAGATGCCTCAATTGACGCAGATTATTTGTTCTGAAGACATGAGATCTCTATAACCAGTAGTTTAGTCACAAATGTTTGTGTCATCCTAAATTCTGGATTCGGACCACTGTGGAATGGAATCACGAGCGCTGTGGAGGCAGTGATATTTTCATGCAAGGAACTGGTAGGAACCAAGGCTGAAATATGACGTTTGTGCTTGACTCCGATTTCTCTAAATCATGAAGGCAACCGCTGGTAAAAATAGTGACAGACAAGTTTTAAGGCAGAATGTGCTGATAAAATGTTTTCCGATGTGTGCATCATTCGTTAACTCCTGTTGTTTGTTTGAGCTGTAATTTCTATGTGGTTCTTTTTTGAGGGGTCGCGGAGGGAAATCGCAATATTTTTGCACTATCTGATCGGAAATTTGTGCACGTATTTCGTATTAAATTTCGGAATTACTGCGACTACTATAAATAAACCAATACAAGGATTTTCAGAAAATCCTTCGAAAACAGCGAGGAAAATGCGCAATTTGCCAGCATATCCCACGCAGAGTCGTCAAAAAGGAGCATGTAAGCGTTTCATTACATACGGGAATGTTATATATACAGGTCACGCGAGCTTGTTTTGTATCAGTGGGTGCTCGCTTACCACACGAGCAACATGCTCGTCCAATGAGCGGTATCATGTTTGCGTTCCCGTACCAAGCGTCATCGCAAGGTTCTTCGTGATAAAATCCAGGGAATCACCAAATCTGCCATTCGGCGTCTGGCTCGTCGTGGTGGTGTAAAATGCATCTCCGATTTAATCTACGAATGCTGATGGTGTGCAGGAAAATGTCACCCGAGATGAATGTCGTCTATACTCTGAAGCGGCAGGGACGCACTTTGTATGGATTTGGAAGTTGAAAAGGTAGAACTCACTTGTATCATTATAAAAAAGGCCCTTTTCAGGGCCACCAGAATCATTTCAAAGAATAAGTTTGCATTTTCTGTTTCATGGACTGTTTCTCCCTGGAGAGCAATTTGGGTTAAACCCTAAATTATGATTTATTTCAGTACGCAAATTGCAAATATGGTCAGAAAGAAACTGGAGTGAAGTGGAAAACATTTTTACTAGGCGCATTCAAAAAAGGTTTCAATTCTCAAACATTTTACCAAAGTGCCGTATTACATTACTCTCTTTACCCTGAATGTTCGATAATCTCCGTATTGGAAACACAATTTCAATTTTGTTCTTTATCAAAAATATGTGGTCGACCAACGAAAGGGTGGAGCTACGAAGAACACATATTGAGGACAACACAAAAAAGGACGAGCTTACATTGTGCTGCAGTCAGGTATAAAAACTCAGCATGCTGTTGCTCACGCTCAGTTCGTTTCCAGCATCAGCATGCAACAGTTCGTTTGCAGCATCTCCCGCAAAATTCAAACCGCCGTCCGTTTGCTGCTGTTAGAAGAGTTGGCCAAGCACGCCGTCTTCCATGGCACCAAAACTGTTACCATATACACCAGCTCCAAGTAAATTTCGAACACTGCCCAAACAAAAGGCCCTTTTCAGGGCCATCAATTTATCGACAAAGAATGAAATTGAAATTTTGTTATTACAAGCAGCAGAAAGTGGCTTGTCAAGAGCGTTGGATGGTAAGTGAGCCACTTGTAAACAATACCGTCGCTTTCACGTAGAATGGCACAAAATCAAAAGTTATTTGTAGACAGGTTAGTGTAATGATTCAATTTACAAAAATCGAACGTTTTCTAACGATTCGATATAGGTGCTCCGTTTCAAAAATTTCGGCCAGAATGTTGCCTGTTTTTCTAAAAGTGAAAATCTGCTATTGTACTGAATGAAAACCTTCGATTTTTGCGCTGATTGGAAATAGTTGTGACTAGTTGTGTAGAATGTTCAATTACTGAAAATAACAGATTTTGTGAAAGCAGTGGTTGGTCCATACAATTCGATTCCAAGCGAGCCAGACTAGTTTTCGTTGGAAGGTCCATCTCTGACAATAGAAATAAACTATTTTATTTTGAATTCAACTACAACTTCCTTGAAAACAGCACAGCTAAAAAACTTTTGGGAAAAACGCGCAAACCTAAATTTTCCATTATAATCAGAATTAGTGCCCCCACCGCACAGCATCATCAAGATTGATAGTTATTCAAGCCGGGAGGAAAGGGGGAGGGAGGTTGTAAGGCAATGGAAAATTTCCTGTATAATAATAATACTTTATAATTGGCTGGTTCTGAAAACAACTTGTTGGTTTGTGGTTTATTTTGGGTCACAATTTAGGCCCGCTCGATTTCTGATAGCTGTGAATTTTTCGCAGGGCGACAGTTTCTGTTCGGTAGCGATGAGGCTTCTTAACGCCAACCGTGACTGGGGCACTTTTACACGGCCTTCGTTGCCAACCAGCTCCCTGTCAAGGACGACGTCTCTGTACAGCCAGCATCACCGCCATGAAAGCAAAACATTGATTTTGAACCGAATGATTAGACGCTGTATTTAGTTACAAAATGTCGATTTTCTGAATGATATGATATTTGATCATCCCACAAGATGCAAAACGTCGTGTGGAATGCTTGAATATCGAGCATAGTGCCGAACATAATTCTTTGTTTGGGGCTTTATAGCTATAACGCCCCATATATGTCGGTCGCTGTCAAACTCTATATGATAGTATAGGGTTGCCAGGGGGCTGTTGCCAACTGCTTGCGGGGAGCCTTTCCTCCGGTGGACTTACGAGCGGTCTGTTTGGTACAGGCCATGTAGCGAAAAATGCTGATCTGCTACTTCTCTGATGCTGGTAGTAGGACGACGGTTAAACGCTCGTTTGCGTGCCTTCATTCATAAAAGTTCAACAATATTTTCAAAGAATGTTGAAAATTGTCAACTTGATAATTCCAAAAATACTTTAAATAAACTATGAATGTGCAAAAGACGACAAAATCGCATAGAAATTGGTTATTCCAGAGCAGAATTTACCGGTCTAAAGTGTATTCTACTTCACTCCGGTTATGTCTCTGACATTACCCACCCATCTTTTTTCTCGGATGAATTTGACATTCGAATAGAACAGTAACGAAACCATGTCACTTTGACAGAACAATAACCATTTGCATCTTTGAGTGAAGTCCAATGTTATACTATAATACCAAAACAAGACTTTTACAGTAACTATTTATTATGTATTGATTTTTATTTTTTTAATGTTGTTTAACAAATCCTTTTCTTCCACGCATTTAACATTAATTCTTATTTATTGTATCATAGTTTGTTGAAAAATAAAATTAATTATTACTTGAAATTTTAATGTAAATTTATTGCAAAAACACAACTACATCCAACTACTCTTCAATTTAAAAATAATTTGAAGTTGCTTTCTTTGTCGCAGTTCATGCCTGAAATTCCTTCATAATCTTTTAAGTCGGACGGAATAAAATGGTTAATGAACTTATCTGTATATCAAACAAATCAAATCAGATGAAAAAGAGTATAATGAACAGATGGAAGAAAAAGTAAACCAGGTGGATAACACCAAATACAGTCTGGGTCTAAAAAGTCTTCCTTCTTTCAGGTGGATCTTGTGGAGCTGGAATATTCTGAACAGATTATTGACGATAGCGTGTTCAATAACTCAGAACGTAATCTAGTGAACCATATTGCAGGATACATTCTTAAGAGTGTCCCGAAAAACTATACTGTTTGTGAGGCATGCTTTACACAATGTATTAGTACGACCCCGTTTTAAAAACAATTTACAAAGTAAATGGGGAAGCACTATTGTATATAACAGAAGTTATTTGTTTCTTTTTATCACACTGGAGAGAATATTTCGAGACAACGTCACCAGTCTCGTCACTTGTAATGAAAACGTTTCATCAAAGCTGTCAACACTCATGAAATCACTTACCATAAATATCTTTGAAGAAGAATGTTATAATATTCGCAATAAGATAATCGAGTGTTTTGTAACGTTCCGTTTGAGAATTTATCAACCATACAAAAAAAAGGGAAAATAAGCCTGATAGTCGTTCAATGGCACTGTAGAGCTCCGGCGAATCAATTAAAATATGCATTCATCGCGTTCTTGTTAAATTGCTGATTTTTGTTAGCAATATAAAAAATGAGAAAAGGTAAATATATAAACATATAGTTTTTCACTCCTTTTATTGTAATATTTTTCCTGCCAATAACAATACTCCCCCTGCGAGCACTCATGAGGGCATAGCTAAAGAAGTATGTTTGTTTACTTTGCACGATAGGTAGCCGGTGACATGTTCGATTGGTAGATTTGGCTTCATTCTGTGCGAGCCTTTACATAAGTAAACAACGCCTTTGGTTGAGTTGAGATAAGATTAGTTGAGCTGATTTGTAGCATCTGGTTTTTGTTGAGGAAACCTTCGATGGCTGCTGGTTCTGCCGCTGACAAAAAATACTGCTCCGGCGGCCGCTTTGTTCGGGTGTGCTGTAAATAATATTAATTATTTAAATTTAATTGTTTAAAACTAGAAACAATCACACTTCCAATAATATTTCTGAACTTACCATTCAAATTCGAAATATTGATTCTCTAAAACTACGAAATTTTGACAGGTTGCGATGAAAAAAATACAAAAAATTACCAATCTTGTGTTTTTTTATATCTTTTCATTGCAACCTGTCAAGATTTCGAGTGCCTCCGTGCAAAATAATACCTCTGACCGCGCTGTCTCGCGGAAGTATTATGGCATTCATCGTTTGTCGAACCGTGCATCGGCTAACTGCATTTTTCGTTATCGTTTTCGCGAGAGCTGCGTACCGCTTACGAAATGGAAACGAAAAAAATTTTCGAGAGCATTTCGCGAGGTTTTGTATGCATAGGTTTTGCATAGGAAATTTCATTACGCAAGAGGTGTATACTTAGCTTTATTCCGCTTGGAGGTCGCGAAATTTTGACAGATGATGAAAAAACTAAAAAAAAATTAAAGGGTTGTGTACAGGACACGACCACGGTGACACGGTGAAAATGTAGCTTTTTTCAAGAGCGTGCAAATGAATTTTATTTATCACACATATCGACTCACGTTCTTGCTCATTCGCCTGTTTTCATATGTTACAATTTTTCGCCCCCTCTCTTGTATATAGAATCTTATTTCTAGTCTTAAGATAGATGTAAAATTTTTCTTTTTTAAAAAAATATTTCAACATTGTAACCTCCTAGTTTTAAAATATACAAAATGTAAAAACAAAAGAATTTGGCACCGCCAAGCTAACGCATTTGTGCCTATCAAATAAACGAAATGAATAAAAAAAAAAATATGTTACAATTTACTACAGTGACACAATTTCATTTTCGTACACCGCTATGCGGAATGCTTATATGCATTTTACAAGTAAAACATTAGTTTACGAGACATTTTATTTATGTAGAAATAGTTTACTAGATAGCATAGGGAAGATGCAATAATTATCTTTGTACTACAAATACTCATTTTTTCAAAAATAATCATAATTCTAAAAAAAGTCAAATATACACGCAATCTCATATTCGTACACATATTTTTTCAAAAATCAATTGAAATTTCTATAATAAATATTGAATGTGGTAGCTTTTGTTTGTAATTACAGTTTTCAATCGTATTGGAATGCTGACCACTAGTTTTTGTGTGTATTCAACTTAAATTTTATCCCATTCTTCTAAATAGTAGTTTCGAATATCATTCTCATTAGAATCCGGATAGTTTTGCACTTTTTATCCAAATACTCCTAATTATTTTTCTAATCAGTTGATAAACGGGGTCCGCTGTGGAGAATCTATAACATTTAAACAATTATAAGTTTACTCAGAACGTTTTTTGCCCGCCTTATGCTTTAAAGTCTTCTCCTGATCGAATTTCCAAATATCCACCATTTATTAGTAAAAGTACCATTTTACGGAAGCTTTGCTTTAAAATGTATTTTAAGATATTCATATTAAAATACACATTCTGATCCATCATTCCATCCATGAAGACAAAATTTCTAGCACTTCTAGTGGACATATAATACCCCATACAATAACTCCACTGTGCCTGCGCTTAGCTGCTGTTATAAGGCTTTTACGTCCAGGTCTGAGTTCGATTTTCTCCACTCGAAACAACAGCCATTTGAGTCAAAGATGTTAAATTTGGACTCGTAGACAAAGTTTATAATCTTTCCAATATTCCAATAAAATGTTTCAATGTTGTTTAGTAAATAAAAAATCCATTCTTTATTTTTCTCATTGATGAATAGCTCCGAACACAAGCATTGTAATTGTCCGTTCTCAATACATTTCGAGCCGTACTAGAGCAGACTTATACTTAAATGCTATGATTCAATTTATTTACCATGTATATAACCTTAATTAATATATTTTCCCAAATTTTTCTAATTTAAATTCGTTTATCCTTTCTCGTAATTTTTTTACGGTTCAAGTTTTTCGCAATATCAGCTCTACGTTTCGCCACATCAAAGTTTTTAACGACATGTTAAATAGTTGGACATAACCTTTGAATAATTTCGAAGATTTCATGAAGTGATTTAGCTTCATTTTGGTAATAATTAGTTTTCGTCCCATAATGGCAGTTAGTTTACTTTTTTAACCATTACGTTAATTTGAGAGAATTTATTAAACTAGTGTAGAGGAAACTGTGCCAATGAACCTTTTTTTTGTAGTCATAAAATCTATTTTTCTAAGTAAAACAATAAAATAAAGAAATAACAGGTCTTAAATTACAAATTAATTGACTTTTCAAAAGTGAACGAATATGAAATTATGCCATTTTTACACAAAGTATTGATTTTTTATGTGTAGTGTACGGAAACTTGAACATTTTTGATTACAAATGATAAGAAAAAGACAGATGATGATTCTACTACCACATTTACAAAACAATACCTATATTAAATAGTGCAAACATTTATGAAACGATATTAAACATACGTGTACGAATATGAGATTGTGTCACTGTATATACCCTCCCCATTAAAACATAATTTATTGAAGGTTTTTTAACGGTAATCTAATAATTAATCAAGTATCTCACTAGGTGATTGGCATTATTTGGCTGATCCATCTAGTAAAAATAGGCTGGTCTGTCCAGAAAATATATTCAAAAGAAGAGTTCCATATTGAGAACTGTGATGAGGAAGCCCACGCCCACCAACGGAAATATACAGATTCTCCATGAAATATTAAATTTCATTTTCCATTTAAATTTTCAATAATGTACTAATGAACTTAAGTAAACAATCTTAAGAGATCGATTAGTGGTGGAAAAAATGAAATTATTTCATAAATTACATTGTTATACAACGTTCACACTACCAGTTAAAACGCGTTTTTATGCTATCTTGGTGACATTTTTCTTGTTGCTAATTATTAAAACGTGTTATAACTCTGTAGTGTAATCATTGTATTATAAAACCAATTCTGCAGCGTTTTATGTTATTTAGGTGTTTTATGTGGTAATAGGACTGACATAATTATATCTTCAGTACAGCGGTTTGTTTCATAATTTAAAACAGATTTATTTTAAAATTTAAATTAGTATACCCAACCGTTCTATTTGTTGTATACTTTAAAAATAATTAGAACTGTGTTTTAAATACATAGGGCAGGACAGATACTCTGACTGGATAAACTGGAAAAACAATTTTAAGTCCAGTAACGCTTAAGACATGGCTTGAATTTGAATCGACACAGAACACCCGCCTCAACTGCTGCTGGGACGGTAAGTTCTGTTTTAAAACTTTCCGTTGTGTGCAGTACGAAACAAAAGTATTTGAAATTAGAAAAAAAAAAAGGTTCCGCTGGGAATGTGATTGTTTCCTATGCAATTACACTCAGGTTTTTTTTACGCAGGGGATACATGCCGTGTAAATGAAAGCCGCGTGAATTTCAAAAAACGCGTAAATGAAAACCGCGAAAAAAAACCTGAGTACACTCTCCTATATAAAATACTACGCTGCTGAGCAGTGCAATAACTACAGAAGCACATTGTCAGATGCCTTACTGATAAAAAACAATATATATAACCGAAATATATATATATATATATATATATATATATATATATATATATATATATATATATATATATATATATATATATATATATATATATATATATATATATATATATATATATACATATATATATATATATATATATATATATATATATATATATATATATATATATATATATATATATATATATATATATATATATATATATATATATATATATATATATATATATATATATATATATATATATATATATATATATATATATATATATATATATATATATATATATATATATATATATATATATATATCACATATCTCGACAAACATATGATTACGGCCTAAAAGCCAACTATCATAATCCACTTTGAATGGAAATTCCGGACAAACCGTTACATGCCAATCACAGATGTTGGTAGTAAACGAAAGAGAAAAGTTTTCTCTTTCATAAACTGTTGTGAACTGTGTTCAGCTAGTAACGGTTTGTCCGGAATTTCCATTAAAAGTGGATTTTGACAGTTGGCTTTTAGGCCGTAATCATATGTTTGTCGAGATATAACCAAAATATGAAACATATGAAAACCAACAGGCTCTTTACCCTACGCAGCTACAAAGCGCCGTAAACATGGATTAACAAGTTACAACACACACGCATGCATATATATAAATATATTTTTTCAAACGCAACACTCTTAAGCAGCACACACCGTATTGAATTAAATCCAAACCACCCCACCCACCCGCTTTGCAAATCATTCTGTGACACCGTGCTAGTACCCGAAAAATCCGAACACGGCCACCACTGCCGAAAATGCATAGCCTCCAGGGTTGCCAAAATTAAATCTGTATTTTATCCTAAAAAATCTTTTCATCTGTGTTTACTCTTCGAAAAATCTGTGTCGATATCTGTATCGAATCAGTTGAGTCGTTTAACCTTTTGCTGGATTATTGTTTGTGGCACTAAAAACTGGATTCTAACAGCACTGCGCACTTACTATTATTCTATTAAATTCTTCTCATAGACTGGTTAGTTCGACTGGTCTGTCTATGAAAGTACCATCTCTATCACTTGAAATACATGTGTTTTGACAGCTCGCAGTTTTCAGTAGCGGTTTGATCACTCGCACTTTGAAAGTGCGAAGTCCAGGTTGGTGGGAAGTGCGGTATATCTATCGAAGATATTAATTTCTGTTGTTTAAATCAGTCAAGCAAGGACCTGTTTACATTTTCGTAAAAAACACTACAAATCGTTCTTATATTTTACATCCAGAAACTTGAACTTTACCGATGTGCAAAATGGAAAAACAATTTTCTTCTTCATTTAATGACTTTTGTTGATATACAATGTTATATACATTAAGTCGACGAATGTAGCTGTCATATTTTCGGACAAAGAATAGACTTCACAAAGTCACAGAGCGTTTCTGGAAGCAGGGTTACCAAAAATACAGAATAATCTGTATTTATACCTAGGGGTAGATCACTCTAAGAATGTATAACAAATTTGCATCAAATTAGAAAAAATGCATTTAATTTCCATTTTTGCATCAGCTTGGCACTACCTCGCAGAAAAGTTTGTTTAACAAACGTCCTACGCTGATCCACTTTGTTCGACGTTTTGTTAAATGTAGGGCTAGTTTTTCTGTAGGGTTTTGACGTCTTACACGGAACGCAAACAACATTGCACGCAACGCAAAAACATTGCACGCAACGCAAAATACATTATGAATTTCTATTTTGATGGCAATAAATGCATTTAATTTCGCTGATTTTTAAAAATGCATCGCAAGTGATCTGCCCCTAGATTTATGCAGATTTTTCAGTCATTTTCAGACCAAGAATCTGTTTGTGCAGATATACAGATTTTTGCGTGTATGTACAGATATACAGATTTTTGAGAAATGATGTTACAAAAACTATTTTTAGAAATATTTTTTACAGTTTCAGTAATACTTCCTCTTTGTCTCTCTCAGCTTAGCCCTCTATATTAAGCTGTGCACGCTGACGAAGTCGACTTAATTTCTCTTTCGACGCTGCTGGCCTTCGCTATTGCAGGACGCCCAGCGCTGTACGGCAGTCTGTAAGCAAAGCAGTAACATGACAAAGAAATACTGCCCCTAGGGGCAGATTACTGTAAGAATGTATAACAAATTTGCATCAAATTGAAAAAAATGCATTTAGTTTCCATTTTTGCATCAGTTTTGCACTGCCTCGCACAAAAGTTTGTTTAACAAACGTCCTACGCTGATCCACTTTGTTCGACGTTTTGTTAAATGTAGGGCTAGTTTTTCTGTAGGGTTTTGACGTCTTACACGCAACGCAAACAACATAGCACGCAGCGCAAAATACATTATGAATTTCTATTTTGATGGAAATAAATGCATTTAATTTCGCTGATTTTTAAAAATGCATCACAAGTGATCTGCCCCTAGTACTGTCCCCAGTTATTTTTCACTTTTTAATATTTTTAATCTATTCAATATTTTCAATCACAAACGACGACAATAAATGCGGTTCGTTTACGCCACGACCGGTATCAACGCTTTCATGTGCTATGCAGAGAAAAGTGTAGAAAAAATGTAGTTTACCAGTACCTTTGGTATCCCTGCTAGCTAATTCCGATTTGCCCAGCTCAAGATGGTGGGATGAGCTCACAATAATATGAAAAAAATTGTGTTCTTCGCTGGACAGCGGAAATAGCTCAATTGAATAAAGCGGCAGTACCACTGATGTCAACATTTTCCAGATGGCAGGTAATCAAATCTCGATTATTAAATATCGATAGAGTTAAAACTATATGCGAGCGTTACAAATGTGATAAACTATGCGGAAAATACCAACATTGTAAGGTTCTTTACTTTTGCCTATCCTTTTGATAGCGTCGATAAAGTAGTTTCTGCACGCTACTGCTAAATTGATCATTTTAACCGAAATTTGTTTTCACAATTAGTCCTATTGCTGCATTATAGTAATCTATGGTGGACATGGCCAGTATAATAACAAAAACATACTATAACTATTTCCAATATTGTTCGTAAAAATCCTACCGTTGATTTAAATGTTTTTATTTGTATATTATTTAGCTTAAAGACTATATTTGAACTATACGAGAAATAGTAGAAACTCGGAACTAAGCGACTATTTATTGTATTGTACATGTATAGTCCACGAAAAAAAATGTTCGAAAAAAAATCGTCGTTTTTGTATTGTAACATCCCAGGTAACCAACAAGCATTAGTGTATGCAGTAAAGTAGCGTAAAATTTGCATTCCGGATGCTTCTTGCAGTATGCTGGCATTCGTTATGCATAACTGTTGTTAATCAGCATTTGAAAAACTGTTTAAAAACTTCTTGCCAGTAAGCAGCATTCTGAGTGCACAACAGTAGTAAAAAAGCATTTTCATAGCACAGCAGTAATGTAGCCGTATATTTTGCCAAAAGCGACTTTTAAATAGTATTTAAAACGACTTAAGTGCTTATCAAGTAGCCGTTAAGACGCATTCAGCATGCTTATTGGTTACTTGGGATAGCCTAACGCCATATTCCCCATATTGTTATCCGGCTGAAAACAATACCCCAAATGACGGAAACAATTTACGGTGTGGCGCGTTTATTGTCGAATCACAATATGTCTAATTGTGAAAAAAACAATAATACAAATTATCCATTTATTGTTCTCATTTATGCGGGAAATCCAAAATGAACCAAAAATAAATTGTTAGTGGCAAGGCCCTGACCAAACGTACTAGTTTCTCTGTGCAACGTTTGGTTACGAATCAATAAAAATCATCAGCCTGACTCAGCTACGTTTGAAATGCTATTAAAAATCTGATTCTCATTCCGTACGGTCACAAAATTTGGAGAAGTTATTCACTATATGGGAAACAAAAAAAATAGAAAATATCAATATTTGAAACATAACTTTTTTAGGTTTTGTCCGGCTTCCGGCCACTGTGTGCCTTTACGATGCTCCAGGGCAGGGTTGCCAAAATTAAATCTGTATTTTTGTCCTTAAAAATCTTTTCATCTGTATTTATTCTTCGAAAAATCTGTGTCGATATCTGTATCGAATCAGTTGAGTCGTTTAACTTGGATTTTGCTGGATTATCTATCGAAGATATTAATTCCTGTGGTTTAAATCAGTCAAGCAAGGACCTGTCTACGTCTTCATAAAAAACATACAAATCGTTCTGATATTTTACATCCAGAAACTTGAACTTTACCGATGTGCACAATGGAAAAATAAATTTCTTCTTCATTTAAATACTTTTGTTGATATATAATGTAATATACATTAGGTCGACTCATGTAGCTATCGAATTTTCGGACAAAAAATTGAGAATTAACAAAGTCACAGAGCATTACAATTAACGTTTCTGGAAATAGACTTCAGCCAGGCTTTTACGGGGTGCTAACCTGAGTGTATTACAAACCTTTACCTTTCAGAATGTACGACCACTCTCAAAAGCAAAAATATATTTTAATATAAAGGGCTATGCTGAGAGAGACACAGAGGATGTATTACTGAAACAGAAAAAAAATATTTCAAGAAATAGTTTTTGTAACATCTTTTCTCAAAAATCTGTATATCTGTACACACACACACACAAATCTGTATATCTGCACATACAGATTCTTGGTCTGAAAATGGCTGAAAAATCTGTATAAATGCAGATTATTCTGTATTTTTGGTAACCCTGCTCCAGGGTATATTATCTATATTTTTCTGCATGGTATCTCCTAAATGCAATGCTAAAATGGATTGTAACGCGAATTCAAGGGAGAACATAAAAACTAATTACTTTACCTCCAATCTTCAACTCTGCGCTGGCTTGTGCGCTATTCCTCGAATTAGATACAATGCATTGGTATATTCCATCGTCATCCTTATTGATCTTTTCAATTTTTAGCATTACAGCAGATATGAAAGTGATCCTGTGGAAACGTATGTATTTGTAATGAATAAGTAAAAATGATGATTTACATTTCTTCGTTTTGATTAGTTTCAGAAAATATATAAGAATTGATATAACAAAGTATTTTTCATTATTTTTTTTTGACTAATATGCAGTAACACAAAAAAAACTATTTAATCCTCCTACCAGTTAGATGAGACATTTCTTACACATATCACTGTTGTATTATTCATTAATTTGTCGAACACACGCAAAGTTGGCGAGCAACTAGATGTGAGATAATCACAGTTTCGAGTTCTGTACGAATAACACTTCGAATAAACTGAATAAATTAACAAAAAATAATAAAACAAATAAAAACTTAAAATAACTATGAAGCAAAAAAATAAAAAAAAAAGTTGTTCATAAAATTGATTGAATGATTAGTATAAATCAAATTAGCTCAAATGAAAATTAGACTTAATATTGTTATGAAAGTTATGAAATTAAGAAACTGAATAAAATATATGAACAGTGAAAAATTAACAATTTAATAAAATGATTAAAATAAATGAAATAAATAATATGAATAAAACAAAAAAAAATACTGAATTAATAAGTGAAATAATATGGATAATATGGATAAAATTAATCCTTTAATACCAAATATTTTTCTAGCACATATAGGGTTCCAGAACTGTTTTTCTTAAAAGTGTTAAAGAAACACGAAAAACCTGTTTTAAAAAGTTGGGTGGGTAATGTCTGCGACATAACCGGAGAGATGTAGAATACATAAGGAACACGTTCTTCAAATATGTTGATACTCATTGGAATTTTCGGACAAAAGGTGATTTGGGCGAGGAATATTTCAAATTATTCTTTACAAAAATGATGGTGGTCCTGAAAAGGACCGTTTTTGTTGGCGTTGTGGGCCTGGGGGGGGGGGGGGAGATGGCTCACGATGAAATGAATTGTTAGCATGAGCAAGTCGCATAGTACTGGCCAATGGCAGAACAGATAATAATTGATTCCTGAAAATCAATTTTTCTTTATTCATGTAAATTATACATACTTACAAATCTAATAGAAGATTCCTGGTCATATTTCTGAATCATTAGTGCGAAAATTGTGTAATTTGGTGAACAATGAAAGTTACAAACTTTCCAAACTCGACCTTTTGTTCCTTCCGAAATATTGAAATGGGGTGAACCATTAGTCGTAGTCACAATAAAAAATTCTAATTGGGAATTCTTTTCCATTGCCAACTATTTCTCTTTTTTTCGAATCTGCAGCATTCTTTGAAAATATTGTTGAATGTTATTGATGAAAAACTGAAAATGCGTTTGACAACACTGCTCACTTAATGGATGGTGGGAAAACACACATTCGTTTTGATTATGCTAGTATAAGTAGCAGAAAGAAATGAAAAGGCACATGGCCCGAAAACGAGCGAGCGAGAGAGCGAGAGTAGTGCGTATTCGCTCTACTAAACAAAAAAATTGTCGGTCAGTTTTTGTCATCATTCGTGCGGCCATCGTTGGAAGTACTACCAGCCAGCAGAGCAGCAGGAATTTTTGCGCCATGGCCCGTACCAAACAGAACGTCCGCAAGCAGTTCGCAAGGAAGGCCATCCGCTAACGTACCCCAACCCTTGGTGGCGTTGAGAAGCCAAGTGCTACGAATTAGGAACTGTCGCTACTACGGAGCTACTATTTCGCAAGCTGCCCTTCCAACGTATGGTCCGTGAAATCGATGCAAACAAATATTTTTCCCATTTTTTGTGGTTTTTGCTGAATGACAGGGTAGCCATTTACACTGCTTTTTTGCGATATCAAATTTTTTCGATTTTTTACTCTAGTATTTATCACAATTTGAATAGGTTTACACTGCTCAAGCTAGAAACATGAGAAAAGGCATTAAAGGAAAACTTTCACTAACTCTTCACCCGATTTTGTTAGTCCTGAAAGGACTGTTTTGGATACATTTGGGACGCGCGAGTTTACTTCTTTCTGGCGGTGATATTCAGGGCAGCATTCTTGATAGGTGCGCGGTGGTCTTTTTTCGCTGCAGGCTTCTTATCTCCAGTCGGTTTCTTATCCTCGACCGTCACCTTCAACGATCTGGAAGCGCTAGTACTCGTGGTTTGTGATTTTTTTCCTTTTTGGCACCCGCATTAAAATCCTTCCTGCCTGAGAAACGAAGCCAGGCTGGCGATGTCACACATGTAGTTGGCGGCGGGTGTACTTTTGGCTCGTCTGCGCTTTCCAAGCTGCTAGTTTTCTGCTGCTGCTGCATTTTCAAGCTGCTCCTTTTTTGCTTCGATTTTTTTGCTACCCCTGCTGTCGGCACTTCGGCAGCAGGTAAACGAATGACGAAAAATTCAGAGACAGAGAGACAGACAGTGACTTTATTTAGCGTTTTTGTATAAAATACGTATTTTACATTTTAAGTGACGCAGATTTTCTCTATACAGCTTGAGTTTGATGACGAAAAATTCAAACAGGCCTTGTTTCTTATAATCGTTGGATTGTTTAACGTCGTAAAAAAGGCGTGGCTAACGATGAAATGAATTGTTAGCATGAGCAAGTCGCCAATGACAGAACAGATAATATTTGATTCCTGAAAATCAATTTTTCTTTATTCATGTAAATATTATATACTTACAAATCTAATAGAAGATTCCTGGTCATATCTGAATCATTAGTGCAAACATTGTGTAATTTGGTTAAGTACAATGAAAGTTACAAGCTTTCAAAACTCGACCTTCTGTTCTGTTTCTTTCGAAATATTGAAATGGGGTGCCTATATTGAACCGTTAGTCGTAGTCACAATAATAGTTGATGAAGGAAAATGTTTTCAAATTTAATTCATTCGAGAGATTTGATAGCGCTGAAAAGGGCTAATTTGTTTGCCAAAGCAAATGTTCTCCAGGTGGGAGATTTTTGTTCCAATTGGTCCTGATTACTAGGATGGAGCTGCACACATTAATATACGAAGATGAATCCTAATAATGACCTTCTCTCCCGGTGTTGACATACAGTCTTCGGACATTTGACAAGAATTGCTGTAACCGAATGAAATCACAATTCCTTCTGAGATTTGCGGCTCGTTGCATGAAATTAGCGGAATCTAATCACCAATGAGCTTCGGTCAGATGATTGAAAATCTGTTCTTTCGTGTGTCTGTGAGCATAGGCGTGCGCAGCCTTTTCCATTAGGGGGGGGGGGGGCTAACGGCTTAAAAACATTCAGTTATGTTGAACCTCCATTATCAGTTAGATTTCCGGTAAAGGTTCGATTGCAAAACAGTTATTTTATTTTGTTATCGAATTATATATTGGATGGCACTTTTTGAAACACATGTCAGAATGGAATATTCGATGTACGGCTCACTCTACTTCGTACCACAACGATGATCTCGAATGCGGATTTTTTGAGAAAGTCCGTTACGATTCATACCATATCCGTAGTTTCAATTCACAAATAAATTTGAAGTCATGAACTGTTGCTCTATTTTAAAATTATTGGTATCATAATGAGAATATTTTTATTTATGCGAAAAGCTTTATTTTTACGGTGGCTAAAACACGTTGTATTCTTAAAATTTTTTAGGGAAACATTCACAATTAATTTTGAAATTTTGTCGTAAGCTTGCTATTATAATCACGAACAACATTCCAAAATTGATGATTGGTCTGTAATTTGGTTCACGAGATATCATGTTCACTGGAAACGATATCAAAATATTGGCGTTCAAGCACAAAAGCTACAGTTTCAAGATTTTTCAATAAAAAATCATGCTTTTTTGTAAGCGCATCAAAAAATGTACTATTTGATATTCTAAAAAATGTTAAAGCAAAAGATAATGTTAATTAAATACAAATGATTAGTGTAATAAGAAAGGCCATATCACACTGTTAGGTAGAGACAATCAATTTTTTTATGTGAATTTTGGATTCAGCGACCCAAAATTTACTAAAACCCACTAAATATGCATTGTGAGTTTTTGCGGTTTTAATTCGTCTCGAATGAAAATTTGAGCTTTGGGCTTGATACGCGCATTTAATTTCTGCCACACCTCTGGCTGCTTTTTTCCAGTATCAGGTCATTGAATTAGCATCCTTAGCCATGTTTCAATTTTTTATATTTATGGGATGTATAGATTTGGATTGGGTGGAATACCGGGCAGTTTGCGGAGTTCATCCTATTCTCAAGGACGTTGACGTCATTATCCCGGTACTGCTATTGCGCATTCTTACTGTAGTAGTTACTCGCCAAATCTGACAAAAACTTGGGGGGATCTAATTAATCACTAGATGTTTTAAAGGCTATCGTAGATGTTTAACTCGGTTCATATTGTAGGTTGTGATGAAAATCGGAGTCTTACGGCCATAACTGCAAATTTACTGCCAGATCATACACTTTTTCCGACAAACTTGTCTGCAACAACAATGTTATACTTCTTAGAAATTTGTGATCTTTGGCAACATAAAGCTTCTGTCCCGGAAGCTGTTTAAAATCAAATTTTCATTACCCATGCATTTATTGAATTTGTTCAGATCCTGACCATACATCTTTCAGACCCGCGATTTTGGCCATAACGTTTTGCTTTACGGTCCAGCTCGATTGCTTGATAGCCCTATACGAAAACGATGACACCGCTTCGACAACACACCTTCAGGACAGCAGACAAACATTACATGAAGTCTGTTTGTACTGCACATATAAAGGTTTGGCCATTGTGATCATCATACTCGGGTTTTCATTTTTTTTTGAGCAGAATTAATTCTCTATTTTTCCATCGCGTGACAATTTATGAAAACATTAGTTTTTTTTTTTCAAAATTTTTGCATTTCATTGCAAGCACATTGCTGTCAAAAATTTACAGAACCGGTCACAAAAAGCACTATACTGGAAAAGAAGACTCATAACGATTCTACATTCGTAGAGTTTCAAATGTTTTTAATTTGGATTTTTTTCTAATTTTTTTAGAAAAAAAAAATTGGGAAAATTTTGTTAAAAAATTAGAGTGGATCTCAATATACGAGCTATTTCAATTTTAATAGGCCGCCTGCTATAAAGCTGCCTTGTTTTAAAACCAATTAAATTTTTCCTGAACATTCAAAACTCAAGAATGTTTCTATGAAAAGTTTTACAACTAAACAAAAAGCAAAACATAAATAAAATCAATAAAAAAGTAATATGAACTGAGCTTGAAAGGTAGAAAAATCCATAAAAAAATGCATTGTGAGATATAAAAAAAAACAAAAATATAAAATTGAATTTGAGTAATCAGATCCAAATATTAACGAAATATATTGCTTCTCTTTCTATCTCATCAGGATTTGGTAATGGATTATGGCCCACTGATTTTTTTTTTCACTATTGGTTTTTAAGTTCAAAAAATAATTTTTATTTTACTTTAAAACTTTGTTAACTTCATTTTATGATATCAATTTTTTCAGTATGTGAATCCTGACCTAGATTTTCACCTAAAATTACTTTTTCAATTTAAAAAAAATCTATTTAAGGTATTGGATTCTCTAATGGATTTATAAGAAAAATGATGACAAACACATGCAGCCAGCGATCATCAGTCGTCCCGGTCCTGTGTGTGGGATGGGTGAAAGGGTCTTCCAACCTGCTGCAAATGGCAAGTATACATCTTTTCCGAACACTTCAAGTGCTGATGTATTCTTCGCTTCCAGTTTTTTGCCTTTTGCTCCGACATCTTGTTATCAGATGCCAACCATTTCTCTCGACGACGACGATAGTCGATAGACGATAGTATTTTGGGGCGCGACTCAGTTGATTCCGGATGCCTCGAATCCCTCACCACAGTCGACTAAGCGACCGTGAACCGTTCCGATACTGTTCGTGGAGTTGACGAAAGGATCTTCCTATACGGCAACATTGCTTCGCTCTCTGCTGTACCTGATCCGTCCTCCAACAACATCGAGGTTTACTACCAGAATGTTGGTGGCCTAAATTCATCAACGGACAGCTGTTTGCTCGCGACCACGAGTTGCTGTTACGACGTTATCGCCTTGACCGAGACGTGGCTCGACAACCGTACTCTGTCTCGCCAGGTCTTTGGTTCAACATTCGATGTCTACCGCTGTGACCGCAATGCCCTCAACAGCCACAAGACATCAGGCGGTGGTGTGCTTATCGCCGTTCGCCGTGGTATAAAAGCCCGAGTGATCAACGATGACCGGTGGGCGAGCTCCGAGCAAGTGTGGATATCAGTGAAACTAACCGATCGCAATCTGTTCCTGTGTGTTGTGTATTTTCCACCTGACAGAATTCGTGATTTCAGCCTGATCGATGTACATGTACATAATAATCTGCGCTTATTAACAATGCCAGTTGTATTTTGGACAACTACAGCAGCGCAACTCTTCGGCAAATTAATAATGTCACCAACGAGAATGGACGTACATTGGACCTCTGCTTTGGAAGTGCCCGGGACTGCGCTCCGTACTGCTGCACTGCACTGACTCCTTTAGTCAAACAGGTGCGTCATCATCCCCCACTACATCTTGTATTCGCTGGTAATCTAGGAGTGAATTTTGAAGACGTCTCAAGCTCTATCGTCTACGATTTTAAAAACAAATTTTCAAGCGTTTTTGACATTAAAAATGTCTTACTCCACTATCTGGGGCTGGGTGTCATTCTAAAATCAAAACTATCTCCCATGTAACGAAACTATGTAAGGTTTGCACGCTTATAACTCCGTTTTTTTTTTCAAAATTTTTGCATTTCATTGCAAGCACATTGCTGTCAAAAATTTACAGAACCGGTCACAAAAAGCACTATACTGGAAAAGAAGACTCATAACGATTCTACATTCGTAGAGTTTCAAATGTTTTTAACTTGGATTTTTTTCTAATTTTTTAGAATTATGTTGGGAAAATTTTGTTAAAAAATTAGAGTGGATCTCAATATACGAGCTATTTCAATTTTAATAGGCCGCCTGCTATAAAGCTGCCTTGTTTTAAAACCAATTAAATTTTTCCTGAACATTCAAAACTCAAGAATGTTTCTATGAAAAGTTTTACAACTGAACAAAAAGCAAAACATAAATAAAATCAATAAAAAAGTAATATGAACTGAGCTTGAAAGGTAGAAAAATCCATAAAAAAATGCATTGTGAGATATAAAAAAAAAACAAAAATATAAAATTGAATTTGAGTAATCAGATCCAAATATTTACGAAATATATTGCTTCTCTTTCTATCTCATCAGGATTTGGTAATGGATTATGGCCCACTGATTTTTTTTTCACTATTGGTTTTTAAGTTCAAAAAATAATTTTTATTTTACTTTAAAACTTTGTTAACTTCATTTTATGATATCAATTTTTTCAGTATGTGAATCCTGACCTAGATTTTCACCTAAAATTACTTTTTCAATTTAAAAAAAATCTATTTAAGGTATTGGATTCTCTAATGGATTTATAAGAAAAATGATGACAAACACATGCAGCCAGCGATCATCAGTCGTCCCGGTCCTGTGTGTGGGATGGGTGAAAGGGTCTTCCAACCTGCCGCAAATGGCAAGTATACATCTTTTCCGAACACTTCAAGTACTGATGTATTCTTCGCTTCCAGTTTTTTGCCTTTTGCTCCGACATCTTGTTATCAGATGCCAACCATTTCTCTCGACGACGACGATAGTCGATAGACGATAGTATTTTGGGGCGCGACTCAGTTGATTCCGGATGCCTCGAATCCCTCACCACAGTCGACTAAGCGACCGTGAACCGTTCCGATACTGTTCGTGGAGTTGACGAAAGGATCTTCCTACACGGCAACATTGCTTCGCTCTCTGCTGTACCTGATCCGTCCTCCAACAACATCGAGGTTTACTACCAGAATGTTGGTGGCCTAAATTCATCAACGGACAGCTGTTTGCTCGCGACCACGAGTTGCTGTTACGACGTTATCGCCTTGACCGAGACGTGGCTCGACAACCGTACTCTGTCTCGCCAGGTCTTTGGTTCAACATTCGATGTCTACCGCTGTAACCGCAATGCCCTCAACAGCCACAAGACATCAGGCGGTGGTGTGCTTATCGCCGTTCGCCGTGGTATAAAAGCCCGAGTGATCAACGATGACCGGTGGGCGAGCTCCGAGCAAGTGTGGATATCAGTGAAACTAACCGATCGCAATCTGTTCCTGTGTGTTGTGTATTTTCCACCTGACAGAATTCGTGATTTCAGCCTGATCGATGTACATGTACATAATAATCTGCGCTTATTAACAATGCCAGTTGTATTTTGGACAACTACAGCAGCGCAACTCTTCGGCAAATTAATAATGTCACCAACGAGAATGGACGTACATTGGACCTCTGCTTTGGAAGTGCCCGGGACTGCGCTCCGTACTGCTGCACTGCACTGACTCCTTTAGTCAAACAGGTGCGTCATCATCCCCCACTACATCTTGTATTCGCTGGTAATCTAGGAGTGAATTTTGAAGACGTCTCAAGCTCTATCGTCTACGATTTTAAAAACGTTGACTACGACAGCATCGTTAGCACGCTGTTGGATATAAACTGGGACGAAATATTAACAATGACGACGCGAACGAAGCAGCGATGACGTTTTCTAGTATTCTTTACTACCTTATCGACCGCCATGTGCCAAAACGAACCATTAGTACCGATCAACACCCTCCGTGGCAATCAACCGTCCTTAGACGATTAAAATCTGCCAAACGAGCTGCATTTAAAAACTTCTCGAAGCATAAGACACTTGCATTACGAAATCAATACTTTCAACTCAACCACGAATACAAACAGCAAAGCAGACGGGCCTTTTTAGACACCAGCGAAATGTCGAGCGTCAACTGAAATCCAAGCCCAAGTCGTTTTGGAAGTATGTTAACGAGCAGCGAAAAGAATCCGGTTTGCCATCTTGTATGCCGTTTAATGGAGTTTTAGGCACCGACACTAATGAAATTTGCCAACTGTTCTCCGACAAATTTTCAAGCGTTTTTGACATTAAAAATGTCTTACTCCACTATCTGCGGCTGGGTGTCATTCTAAAATCAAAACTATCTCCCATGTAACGAAACTATGTAAGGTTTGAACGCTTATAACTCCGATATTACTAGATGGATTTTAATCATTCATACACCAACCGATTCAGCAACACCTAACTTAAATATTGATAATATTTTAATATCTCCCCAATAAAAGTAGACTTTTGGAAATTGGTAAAATTAAAAAGTTCACGAAAAACGGGAAAATTACCATTCGTGAGGCAGATTTCTCAGACACAGCCGTCAAGAGAGGGCAGCTTAGTTGCTCAATGAAACACGAAAAGTCATAAATAGAAGCAACGCATGTCCGTTTAAATCAGTTGTTGCTCTTATCCCATACGAGCAACATCGTCTCCAGGCGATGCAATAAGCGCTATCGATTTTCGGTAACGTTGGCATTTGCACACACTCGCACCTAAGTGACTAAACCATATACGGTTAGTTTATAAATAGAGGTGACGCGTACCCGTTTGAATCAGTTTTTGTGTTTATGTCGAACGGGTAAGATCATGGCTGCAGCGTCTGGGCACTACAATAAGCAATAGACGCTATGCATTTTCGGCAGCGGTGGCCGTGTGCGGATTTTTCGGGTACCAGCACGGTGTCACAGAATGATCTGCAAAGTGGGTGGGTGGGGTGGTTTGGATTTAATTCAATACGGTGTGTGCTGCTTAAGGGTGCTTACAGAGTGGCGGCGAGAAGCTGAGCTGGCGAATACGAGATGCGAGAAACCTGCTTGCTGCAAACCAAACGGATGATGTCAGAGTGAAAGCTGAGCGGATCGGCGCCGACTGCCTGCTTTTACTCTGACAGGTTCCATTTGATATGCTGCAAGCAGGTTTCTCGCATCTCGCATTTTAATGTCAGTGCCAGCCCCTGCTCAGCCTCTCGCGGCCACTCTGTAAGCACCCTAAGAGTGTTGCGTTTGAAAAAAATATATTTATTTTTATGCATGCGTGTGCGTTGTAACTTGTTAATCCATGTTTACGGCGCTTTGTAGCTGCGTAGGGTAAAGAGCCTATTGGTTTTCATGTTTCATATTTCGGTTATATGTTTTTTATCAGTAAGGCATCTGACAACGTGCTTCTGTAGTTATTGCACTGTTCAGCAGCGTAGTATTTTATATAGGAGAGTACACTCAGGTTTTTTACGCGGGTTTTGAAATTTACGCGGTTTTCATCAACGCGTTTTTTTTAAATTTACGCGGTTTTAATTTACACGGCCTGTATCCCCTGCGTGAAAAATCTGAGTGTAATTGCATCGGAAACAATCACATTCCCAGCAGAACTTTTTGTTTTCTAATTTCAAACACTTTTGTTTCGTACTGCACACAACGGAAAATTTTAAAACAGAACTTACCGTCCCAGCAGCAGTTTAAGCGGGTGTTCTTTTTCGATTAAAATTCAAGCCATGTCTTAAGCGTTACTGGACTTAAAATTATTTTCCCAGTTTATGCAGTCAGAGTATCTGTCCTGCCCTATGTATTTAAAACACAGTTCTAATTATTTTTAAAGTATACAACAAATAGAACGGTTGGGTATACCAAAACAAATCTGTTTTAAATTATGAAACAAACCGCTGTACTGAAGATATAATTATGTCAGTCCTATTACCACATAAAACACCTATATAACATAAAACGCTGCAGAATTGGTTTAATAATACAATGTTTACACTACAGAGTTATAACACGTTTTAATAATTAGCAACAAGAAAAATGTCACCAAGATAGCATAAAAACCCGTTTCAACTGGTAGTGCGAACGTTGCATAACAATGTAATTTATCAAATAATTTCATTTTTTCCACCACTAATCGATCAAGAAATACTTAAACTTAAGATTGTTTACTTAAGTTCATTAGTACATTATTGAAAATTTAAATGGAAAATGAAATTTCATATTTTATGGAGAATCTGTATATTTCCGTTGGCGGGCGTGGGCTTCCTCATCACAGCTCTCAATATGGAAGTTTTCTTTTGAATGTACCAGACCAGCCTATTTTACTAGATGGATCAGCCAAATAATGTCAATCACCTAGTGAGATACTTGATTAATTAATAGATTACCGTTAAAAGACCTTCAATAAATTTTGTTTTGATGGGGAAGGTATATAGCAAATTGTAACATATGAAAACAGGCGAGTGAACAAGAACGTGAGTCGATATGTGTGATAGATAAAATTCATTTGCACGCTCTTGAAAAAAGCTACATTTTTAATGTCACCGTGGTTTCGTGTACACAACCCTTTAATTTTTTCCAACGAGCACCTGCCACCACAACAAGTCGCTGCCGCCGCTAAGGACGAACCATCAACCGAATTTGTGTCGATAATGCTGCCATTCTTGCAGCAAATGCCAAACTGAAAGCATCTTGTTTCCGGGTCCAGATGGTGTTCCCTCGATTTTTGTCAAAAAGTGCATCAACGGGCTTCTTGAACCACTTCGGCGAGTCTTCGAGCTATCACTCACTACTGGTACATTCCCTTCCTGCTGGAAAGCAGCGGACATGTTTCCAGTTCATAAAAAAGGAAACAAATCGAACATTGACAATTATCGGGGAATCTCGTGTTTAAGTGCTGTATCAAAACTGTTCGAGCTGGTTGTGTTAGATCCTATTTTCTTTCACTGCAAACACTACATTGCAGATGACCAACACGGTTTCATGCCTAAACGATCGACAACGACAAACCTGCTCTCGTTCACAACATATGTAATGGATGGATTTGATGACGGATTGCTAACCGATGCTATTTACATGGATATATCTGCGGCCTTCGACAAAATCAACCATGATATCGCAATAGCGAAGCTGGACAAACTCGGCATTCATGGACAACTTCTGCGCTGGTTTTGTTCCTACCTCGATGGAAGGCAACTCCAAATCAGCATTAAGGACTGTCTATCTGCACCATTCTTCGCTACATCCGGCATACCACAAGGAAGCGGGATAAAACCGATGCCGAGCTTCTTCAGAGGGATCTGGACAGCTTTAGCACGTGGTGTGATCTAAACAGAATGGTTTTAAACCCGAGCAAATGCTCAATCGTTACGTTCACGCGGAAACGCCAACCGACTCAGTTTAACTACCATTTCTTCGGCTCGAGCATTCCAAGACACTCTCACATCAAAGATCTCGGAGTCATCATGGATTCGGCACTAACGTTCAAACCACATACGTCATACATCGTGGATAAGGCATCACGACACACAGTGATCACCTTCCATACAAAAGTCGGACAAAACCTCAAAAGTGGCCCGAATTTGATGAAAACTTCACATTCGGGTAATTTAGTGACGCTGAATTCATATTTGATGTTTATTTTTTTGTTTTTAAAATCCTCAAAATTTTGGCACTTAGGGTGGTTCGAAATATCAACATTTACGAATATAAAGTGCACTATTTCCGAAAATTCATTTACAAAAAATTGGATGCGGTGAATTTTTCAGCAGAATACACATTTTTTCAATTGTTGATAATGATATGACACATCTATAAATTATATTGCGAACCCTCGGTAGTCAACGGCTACCATGCGTCTCCTTCAGACGTATCATGAAAAATCACCTTTTATCATACCTCGGGGCAGAAAGGGGCAAAACAAGGTATTCATTTTCGGAAAGTACACTAATTTTCAAGTATACTGAACAACAAGCGATCTTTCCGAACCATTTCAAAAAAAAGTACAGCCACTTTGAATATTATAACTTTAAACTATTGCTCGATTTATTATTTGTTGTTCATGTCTGAGCAAGAAGAAAGGCTTGTATCGACTAAATCGAATGGCAGCTATAAGTCCAGCGAATAACCTTTCAAATGAAATCAGTTTGTCCCCAATTGGAATCTTAACTAAAAAGATATATTCATTTGAATAACTTAGATTTGAAAAGAGTTTTCCTCAGAATTCATCATCTATTTCACCTTTGAAGTTCTGTAAAAAAATGAACTCTCGTCTTCGGGACTAAATATTTTAAGAAGACTCTATTCAACTTGTTAAGAAATGGAGAAAAATGTTAAATCACGAAAAATCTAAAATAAAATTTCGAGGTTTTGTCCGGCTAGGCGACACTGTGCGACAGCTTGGGTTCATCTTCCGAATAGCGAAAAACTTCAGGGACGTATATTGTCTTAAATCGCTTTACTGCGCGTTGGTTCGCTCAACGTTAGAATATTGTTCAGCTGTTTGGAATCCGTACTACCAGAACGGTATTGACAGAATCGAGGCTGTCCAACGCAGGTTCGTACGCTTCGCCCTTCGTCATCTCCCATGGCGAAACAGATTTCAGCTGCCGAGCTATGAAAACCGTTGCCAGCTAATACACCTCGACACACTAAGCATTCCGAAGGACTGCTCTCGAGCCCTGTTCGTCTCGGACTTACTCTCTGCCAGAGTGGAATGCCCTACAATCCTCGGACATCTGGATCTTCAAGCCCGCGTTCGAGCTCTACGTAATAACTCTCTTTTGCTAGTTCCGTTCAGGAGAACCAACTATAGTTGCCAGAGCGCTGTTACCGGACTTCAACGAATTTTTAACAGTGTGGCGACGGCCTTTGACTTCAACCGGACGCGGAATGCGATAAAAGCGAAAATGTTGGCAATTTTAAAATGTAATTAGTTTAAGCAACCACCATTGGGGCCAAGGGGCCTGTTGGTGAAGGTAATTAACATAAACATAAACAAAAACAAAAACTTCTGAATAACTTCTGAGCAACTCCGAGATTCAAGTAGAAAATGGAAAATTTTCTTTCTGTAGGAAAACATTTAATAACACTTTTCGAGGTTTTTTGTGTGGTCCAAAATGCGTTTAGAAAACATATTTAGGAAAGAAATCATTTTTTTTCGTAAACCTATGCTATTTATAGCGACTGGGTATTTGAGCCACTTTCCAGGGAGCCACTTTCCACTCTCGCTCCACACACATATTTTCCTCGATTGCATACCTCCGGTGACAGCAACGCTTTACCCAAAAGTCGACGACGCCTTATAGGTTGTCTACTAATCACTTTAACGAGTCTCCTCTACATGCCCAAAACTGAATATTATTTTAAACTGTCTCTAACATGCTAGTCCATAATTATCAAGCCTTATGCGCCCCTGTCGTGATCGTCCTTTTCAGCGGCTTTCAGCTCACTACACTGTTCTAACATATAACCAGTACGAGCAATAAGCTCCTAGTCTGATTTTTCTCATCTGTTGCTCGTTGGCAATCCACATCGAACCAGTTTCCTCGTGTGTTATCCGATAGTCATGTGACTGCTGAGCTGATCACCTTATAAACTTGCTGCTACGTTGTGATCAGGCAATCTCTTGTTGATCGTTCCCCAACACCTTTTGTCCTAAAGGCGGAATTATATGTCTCATGCTTTCCATGAAATAAGATATTTAAACATATATTTTTGGTATTTACTATTAAACTAAGATTGCACTTGTAGCGTGCTATAAAACTTCAATTGTTAGTTGGGTAGGAACAGGCTTGGAAACTTCCGAACTAATTTTTTATCTTCTGCTGGTAGGAGTCGTGCTTAGGCAGAGTTACTACGAATTGCTTAAATCTATCATGTTTCACGGCAACAGCAGAGTCGTCCCTCTTTACCATGAGAACCGACAGCTTTCCTATCTGTATATTCCAAATCCTTTCATAACTATATTTTTAAAACCTTTCCTACTTAGTAATTTCTAGCTAATTTAATGTCGTTAAAATGAAAAGAAGATTGAAGTAGAATAAGTTGTTATCCAAATAAATAACATCTATATAGTTCTTCTAAGACTATATTACTGTTAAGTTTTAGAAGAACGTTGAAAGTTTCTCTTGTTTTCGCTTTCCATGTAATACCTCCTGGAATCGCTATATATGCCTTTACCGACTGCATTAATCATTTGCAATAAAAAGTTTATAATTTTTAGTCAAAGCAAAAAATGAAATTGATCACCAACACTCTTGTATTTTTAAGCCGGTAACCGAATCTTTGCTGCAGTTACCGCTTCCTCTTAGCAACCTTATCTTATTATCGATAGAGATTCCTGATTTCAACGAACTTGGGCCAACTAAGATAACATGGCTTGCTTAAAAAAATGAGATATGCAGTAAGTTGCCATGTCTTTTCAACATTACAATAATACTATTTTTTTTTTATTCCAGCGCATTAGGGGGGCTATAGCCCCCCCTAGCCCCCCCCCCTTGCGCACGCCAATGTCTGTGAATGTATGCCATCTTCCAATCGGAAATAAAAATGATAGCTTCTGCAAGTAGCACGTAATGACCAAAACTCATCCACCAGCCTTGTACAGTTCACACATATTTTCTTCTCGGTATTGTACAGTCCTCCGTTCACCCCAAGCAGCCAAATACGAATGATAATAGAAATAAATCTGTAACGGACTTATATTTAAAACTTTTCATCGGTTAAGTGTTCGGTTGGTGCACCATATAGTCGGCTCTGATCGAGATGCTCTGAAAGTTTTCACCATTTCCGAGTATTTTTCGAAAGATTTTTCAAAGCACATTTTTTTTGTTATTATTGCACGTTATACATTAGGGCAATGCAAAAAAATGTTATTTTTGTCGTGACTAACGACTTACCTTTCAATATAGGGGCCCCTTTTCAAAATTTCGGAAGAAAAATGATGTAAGATTTTGAACGCTTATATCTTTTGTTGTACTGAATGGATTTAATCAATTTCTTCGGAATTTTCTCGAAAATATTTGTATAAATGTTGTATTAAATTTTGGAATATGTAGGACATTCATTATCAACGGAAAAATAGTGTTTTGAAAAATCTTTCGAAAACGACTCGAAAAAGTGAAAATTTTCAGCCTATCCCGCACAGAGCCGTCAAAATGGTGCAGCAAATGAACAATAAAATAATGAAAAGTTTATATATAGGTCCACTACATGTTTGTTCCTACGATTATTCGTATTGGGTTGCTTGACGAGAGCAGTTGGTGGGGGAAAGCCGGCATATTAGTTTTGGTTAAGCCATTAGAACCTTAATAACTTTTCTTCTACTAAACGGATTGCCAATCTTGTTTCATAAATCGGAAGGGAAACGTTCAACGCTTGGTACCGATACGTTGTTTGCTATATAAAATTTGTTTAAATAGTTCAAAAACTACATTAAATGAGAATCAACATTAATGATAAAACCTATAAATAGGGGTGTCGCAGCTTTTCTCAAAGCCAGACGTGTGTAAGACGCAGTGCATAACAGATGTGCGTGGTCGTGAGAAGCTGCATCGTACGACCAATCAAATCGGCTACCACCGGAGAGAAGAAAAACGTTGGTGGCGGTGAGAAGGCCAAAAAGCCAAAGGCTAAGAAACGTAGTCACTGAAAAGGCGGTAGTAACTTCCACTAAAATTGCCACCAAAATATCGAAGGCTGCAAAGCGTACTCATTCGGTGTGAGCTGCGAAAGGGGAAAGATGTATGTACGCAGTAAAAACAATCGTCGGCAAGGTTTGAATTGTTTCAAAAGATTCTCGTCTTGTAACAACATAGTTATCTACAAACCGTTCTTATTAGGACGAATGCAAAATGGAAAAAGAATTTAATTAGAAAGTTTCTTTTATTAACTAGTACTAAGTTTGCACTTGTTAATTCTGTACTTTTACCAGTGAATCATAATAAAATATTTTTCTAATCTACAAACTCGAAGGTTTTTGCAAATCCTTCCAAGAAAATCAGTGAATGTCGCAACTCTGCCACTAAGCGAAAGCTACACCAAAACGAATAATGAAATGATGGGTTAGTAATGTATATGACATAACAGGGGTGTCGTGACCACACTTCGAAGTTTTTTCAAATCTTGAAAAGCATAAATTGACATAATTTCAATGATTGTTCCTTTATGAATGAAATAACAAATTTTTAGGTCAACGCGGCAATAACTTTGCAATTTATAGAACAATTTTATATTTTTAGTTATCATATATTAACTGTCATCTCTTCCAAACAACTTAACCCTCTGCTGCCAACCCCGTGGTTTTGCAGGGTTAAGGAGAATCATTGTAAAATGTCCAATAAATGATTTTATGTTGTTACCTCCACTAAAACCACTTCAGAACACTCCCACTTGTCATACATTGTCTGCTTGTTGAAATCATTATATGAAATTATTGACCTGTATTCAACGCGGAGAACTCGGTAATAAAATTGTTTTGCTGAATATACTAACGAACGGGATCCCCAGGAAAATTTTGCTGAGCCCGGTGAATCGAACTTAATGCGTAAAATTTAACCATTTGAAAGAGATACAAGCAGAATTTTAAGAATATGATCATCGCGGTTATGTCCCGGACATTACCCGCCCCTAGTTTTTCGCTAAGCGTGTTCATTTCTGTACGAAACAGATTCCGATGGTTGTTTCGAGAGATTTTAATATTGATATTTAAAAGCAAGAAAATTGTTCATTTCATGAATGAATGTCTCAACGAGCTTAGAATCCAGCGCATCCCCTATCAACGCAGACGCCAACAACAAAGGTTCTTTTCAGAACCACCATAATTATTACAAAGAATAACTTGAAACATTCCCACATATTTCATTGAGTATCATTCGATTTGAATAACAAGTCAAACGAGTAGTCACGACACTCCGGTTATGTCACAGACATTACCCACCCATCTTTTAATTCTCAAAGCCCCCCCCCTCATATTGTGACAAATGTCAAAGTAAGTTCAGATGCCAAATTTCACATCATTTGGACAATTCTAGACCCCCGCCCACTTCGTTTGAAATTTTTGAAATTGGTGCTATGGGAAAATGTGCAGGAAAAATATATTAAATGCTATAACTTTTGAAGTAGCAATCAGAAAATTACAATTTATATCTCTTTTTAAAGGAAATAACCTTAGTATTAGAATGAAGATATTCCTGTTCCTAGAAAAATACGGAATTGTGGGGTACTGGGTCATTTTGGCCTCAAAATCCCCTTTTTTTAAATTTTTCTGTTCCGTGGTGCAAACCATACATATTTTGCAGTTTTTCTAATGTGGAAAAACCTCAGAAATCGAACGGAACCTTTTAGACCTTTGTCCGAGTACGAGAAGTTGGGGTTATAGGGCCTTTTGTCTTCTATATTAAATTTTATCATTTTCTCGTGCATATATCGCTATTAATCTTCATTCAATTTTCATAAATTGTACCTTGTCGAACGTGAAAAATTCTTAGAAATACAACAAAAATAGATTCGTTTGCGTTAAAATTCAAAAACATCAAAATTTTTGACATTAACTCTACAAACTACATTTTTTTCATTAAATGTCCTTATACCTCAACTTCACCTATTTTTCCAGCTATGAAACTTTCCTCATGTGATTTCTAAGTGCATTTTTCACTATAAATAGTAAATTATATAAGAATTTTGTTGTTAAATGGAGTTAATATGTGCGATTTTATGATAAAAATGTGAAATCGAGACTATATGTCAGATAATTTGATATTTCTGAATTTTACCGGTAACGAATCTATTTTTATTTTGTTCCTAAGAATTTTCCACGTTTAACAAGGTACAATTTATGAAAATTGAATGACGAATAATAGAGATATATGCACGAGATAATGATAAAATTTAATATAAATGACAAAAGGCCCTATAACCCCAGCTTCTCGTATTCGGACAAAGGTCTAAAAGGTTCCGTTCGATTTCTGAGATTTTTTCACATTAGAAAAACTGCAAAATATGCATGGTTTGCACAGCGGAGCAGAAAAAATAAAAAAGTAGGGGATTTTGTGATCAAAATGACCCAGTACCCCACTTTCCCGTATTTTTATGGAAACATAAACAATAATAATACTTCTAATACTAAGGTTATTTCCTTTAAAAAGAGATATAAATTGTAATTTTCTGATTGCTACTTCAAAAGTTATAGCATTTCGTCGCTGTTGTGCTATCTTATGACAAGCGCCATTTAGCACATTTCGAGAAAAACGATGTTTAAAGTTTGAGATTGAATATCTTGAAACTTATTAATGGTAAAAACAATTCAAAGATGACAATTAATGCTTCAATCTATTCTGTATTAAACTCTCAAATATGACGAAGTTCGGTTGACTATGTTGCGAGTTTTCACTATAAATGTAAACAAAAGTCGCACCAGTGCTGTAGTTGCGGTTAGTCACGGTTAGTCGGCGACTAACCAGCTCCTGGAACCGAAAAAAATATTTTTGAGCCAAAAAAAAAATTCCGTTGGCCTTATCATTCTGGAAGGCAAATTTAATGATCCCAGCTAATTGGAATTTTGTGAATCTATTCAAACTCGTAGGGTATTGTCAAACTCCCTGCCGCGCTAGTATGATATTTTCATAACTCACATGGCGATCCCAGACTGTATGGGGCACTGGTATGATATGCTCATAGGATACTCTCTGATACTTGAAAGCACTAGTATGATATTCCCACACCGCGCAGAGCGTTTCAACATTAGTTTGATACTTACAAATCACGCAAGGCGCTCTCAGATTCTCTCGGACGATAGTCTGATGTTCCCATCGCTTGCAGGGCGCTTCCACACTCTCTGGGGCGCCAATATGATATTTGCAAAACTCATAGGACGCTAGTATGATATTCCGATAGCTCGCAGGGTGCTCTCAGACTCGCAGGGGCACTAGTTTGTCATTTTCAAAGCTCTCAGAGCGCTCTCAAGCTCTTCAGGGTGCTAGTATGATATTCACAAAACTCTCTAATATGTTATCTTAATTTGCCGGACGCTTACAAATTCTCTGGGGCGCTAGTCTAATATTCTCATAGATTGCAGGGCGCTCTTAGATTCTCTCGAGCGCTTTTACGATATTCACATAATTCGCAGGGCGCTCTCAAACTTGCTAGGGCGCTAGTCTAATATTCTCATAGTTCGTAGGGTGCTCTAAGATTCTCTGGAGCGCTAGTATAATATTACCATAGCTCGGAGAGCGCTTCAGCACTCGCTGGGGTGCTTTTCACAGCTCACAGGGCGTTAATATGACTCTATGGGGCGCCAGTATGATATTCGCAGGGTGCTCTCAGACTCGCAAGGGCACTAGTTTGTCATTTTCAAAGCTCGCAGGGCGCTCCGAGACCCTATGGGGTGCTATTGTGATAACCACATAGCTCGGAGAGCGCTTCCACACTCGCTGGGGTGCTATTACGATATTCTCATAGCTCGCTGGGCACTCTCAGTCTCTCCAGGGCGCTAGTATGACTCTATGGGGCGCAAGTATGGTATTCACATAGCTCGCAGGTTCTCTAGAGCGCCAGCATAACATTCCCATAGCACGCTGGGCGCTCTCAAACTCTCTAGGATATTATGAAACTCTCATCGTCCGTAGGGCGCTCTCAGATTCTTCTTTTTCGGACTCTCTGGGGCGCTACATGATACTCGGAGAGCGCATCCTTGGTCGCTGGGGCGCTAGTATAATATTCTCATAGCTCGCAGATCGATTTCAAGCTTTCTAGGGCGCTAATATGATTATAGGGCGCTAATAAAATATTAACATAGCTCGCGAGGCGCTCTCAGATTCACTCGAGCGCCAACATGATATTCCCATAGCTTGCAGGACGCTCTCGAGCTCTCTTGGGCGCTAGTTCGATGTTCTCTTAGTTTGCAGGGCGCTCACGAATTTTCTGGAGCGCTAGCATAAACACTCTCAAACTCACTAGGGTGCTAGTTCGATATTCTCATAGCTCTCTAGGGCGCTAGTATAACTGTATGGGGAGCTAGTATGGTATTCCCATAGCTCGCAGGGCGCTCTCAGATTCTCTCGAGCGTCAGTATGATATTCCAATAGCTCGCAGGGCGCGCCCAAACTCTTCAGGCGGTAGTTCGATATTTTCATAGTTCGCAGGGCGCTCACATCTTCTTTGGGGCGTTAGTCTAATATTCCTATAGTTCGCAGTGCACTCTCGGATTCTCTGGGGCGCCAGTACGATATTCCCATAGCTCGCATGGCACTCCAAAACTTACTAGGGCGCTAGTTTAATATTCTCATAGCTCCAGGCCGATTTCAAACTCTCTAGGGCGTTAGTATGGCTCTATTGGGCGCTAGTATGATATTCCCATTGCTCGCAGGGCGCTCTCAGATTCTCTCTGGCGCAAACATTTTGTTCCCATAGCTCGTAGGGTAATCTCAAACTCTTGAGAGCGCTAGTCTGATATTATCATTGTTCGCTGGGCGCTTTCGGACTCTCTAAAATGCCAGTATGATATTCCCATAGCTCGGAGAGCGCTTTGACACTCGCTGACACGCTAGTATGGTATTCTTATAGCTCGCAGGGCGCTAGTATGGCTATATGGGGTGCTAGAATGATATTCACATATCTCGCAGCCAGCATATCATGGCGCTCTCAGATTCTCTCGAGCGCCAGCATGATATTCCCATAGCTCGTAGGGCACTCTCGAACTCACTAAGGGCTAGTTTGATATTTTCATTGTTCGTAGGGTGCTTTCAGACTCTCTGGGCTGCTCGTATGATATTCCCATAGCTCGGAGAGCGCTTCCATGCTCGTTAGGGCGCTAGTATACTATTCTCATAGCTCGCAAATCGATTTTAAGCTCTCTAGGACGCTAGTATGACTATGGGGCGCTGGTATGATATTCGCATAGCGCGCGAGGCGCTCTCAGATTCTCTCGAGCGCTAGCATGATATTCCAATAGCTCGCAGGGTGCTTTCAAACTCTGTAGGGTAGTCTGATATTCTCATAGTTTGCAGGGCGCTCTCAGATTCTCTGGGGCGCCAGTGTGATATTCCCATAGCTCGCCGGGTACTTTAAAACTCACATTGGCGCTAGTCTGATATTCTCATAGCCCGCAGTACGCTCCGAGACCCTATGGGGTGCTATTGTGATATCCACATAGCTTGGAGAGCGCTTCCACGCTGGGGTGTTATAATGATATTCTCATAGCTCGCTGGACGCTCTCAGGCTATCTAGGGCGCTAGTATGACTCTATAGGGCGCAAGTATGATATTCACATAGCTTGTAGGGCGCTCTTTGATTCTCTCGAGCGCCAGCATAACATTCGCATAGCACGCTGGGCGCTCTCAAACTCTCTAGATTAGCTTTATATTCTCAGCGCGCGCATGGCGCTCTCAGATTCTCTCTGGCGCCAGTATAATATTTCCATAGCTCGCAGGGCGCTCCCAAACTCGCTAGGACGCTAATCTGACATTCCCATAGTTCGTAGGGTGCTCTCAGATTCTCTGGGGTACCAGTATCATATTCCCATAGTTCGAAGAGTGGTTCCATGCTCGCTAGGGCCTCAGTGTGATACGTAGTATCATAGCTCACAGGGCGCTCTCAAGCTCTTCAGGGCGCTAGGATGATATTCACAAAACTCTCTATGTTACTAGTCTGATGTTATCTTAATTTGCCGGACGCTTACAAATTCTCTGGGGCGCTAGTCTAATATTCTCATAGATTACAGGGCGCTCTTAGATTCTCTCGAGCGCTTTTACGATTTTCACATAATTCGCAGGGCGCTCTCAAACTCGCTATTCTAATATTCTCATAGTTCGTAGGGCGCTCTAAGATTCTCTGGAGCGCTAGTATAATATTCCCATAGCTCGGAGAGCGCTTCCGCACTCGATGGGGTGCTTTTCACAGCTCACAGGGCGCTAATACGACTCTATGGGGCGCCAGTATGATATTCATATTGCTCGCAGGGCGCTCTCAGAGTATCTCGGGCATCGCATAGGTTGCAGGGCTGTCTTAAACTCGCTAGGGCGCAAGTCCGATATTCTCATAGTTCGCACGGCGCTCCGAGACTCTAAGATTGTCTAGAGCGCTAGTATGGTATTCCCATAGCTCGGAGAGCGCTTCCGCACTCGTTGTGGTGCTTCTCATAGCTCACAGGGTGCTCAAAGCTCCCTATGGTGCTAATATGACCCTATGAGGCGCCAGCATGATATTCACATTGCTCGCAGGGCGCTCTCAGTCTCTCGGGCACCAGTTTAATATTCGCATAGGTCGCAGGGCTCTCTTTAACTCCCTAGGGCGCAAGTCCGATATTCTCATAGTTCGCACGGCGCTCCGAGACTCTATGGGGCGCTAGTATGATATTCACATATCTCGCTGGGCGCTCTTCGATTCTCTGGGACACTAGTATGATATTCCCATAGCTCGCAGGGCGCATTCAAACTCTCTAGGTTACTAGTCTGATGTTCTCTTAGTTTACTGGGCACTTACAAATTCTCTGGGGCGCTAGTTTAATATTCTCATGGATTGCAGGGTGGTCTTAGATTCTCTCGAGTGCTTTTACCATTTTCACATAGTTCGCAGGGCGCTCTTAAACTCGCTAGGGCGCTAGTCTAATATTCTCATAATTCGTAGGGCGCTGTAAGATTCTCTGGAGTACTAGTCTGATATTCCCATAGCTCGGAGAGCGCTTCCGCACTCGCTGGGGTGCTTCTCATAGCTCACAGCGACTATATGGGACGCCAGCATGATATTCATATTGCTCGCAGGGCGCTCTCAGAGCCTCTCGGGCACTAGTTTGATATTCGCATAGGTCGCAGGGCTCTCTTAAACTACCTAGGGCGCAAGTCCGATATTCTCATAGTTCGCACGGCACTCCGAGACTGTATTGGGCGCTAGTATGAATTTCCCATATATTGCAGAGCACTTCCACACTCGCTGGAGAGGTAGTATGATATTCCCATGGCTCGTCTGGCAATTAGATAGGTGGGCAATAAACTTTCCAAAATTACAAGGCGCTTTCAACCGGTTTCAGTATCGTTGGGGCGCATATAAATGAGTATTTAAGCTTATGAGGCGGTAATAATCTATCCTAAGTTGCAGGGCGTTTTCAGGCTCTATGGGTCAGTAGTATGAGTATGTTGAGCTAACGGGTAGGTAGTATGCTCATGGGGCGTTATGCGTATAGTCTATCCTAACTTGCCGGGCGCTTTCAGATTTTCTGGGTCGCATATACTGTATCTCTTTGGGGCGTTGGTATGAGTATTTGAGCTCATGAGATGGTAGTGGATAGTCTATCCTAACTCGTAGGGCGCTTCTATGCTTCTCTGAGGTGCATATGGCGTATTTCTGTGGTATATTTTCTAGCTCAGGAGCAATGAAAAATCAAACTGATTAAAAAGAATTCTTTTTAGGTGCTTTTATGGTGTTCATAGTGAATAGTTTGAATGTTTGTGGGGGCAGTAGATGATACGCTAGCCAAACACGCAGGGTACAAATAAACTGATTCGACCATCATGTAGGTTTGTCGTGCACTTTTATAAACATACTATAAATGCTTTTAAAATTTAATCATTGGCTTGCGTGTAACACCCGTTTTTTTGTGCGAATTTTAATACTGTACTGACGAATGAAGCCATCATATTGATAACGATTTTAACGCAATCCATTTTTTGCATGCCGAGGTATTAATAAAATTTACTTGAACCTTTATTATGTGATTAATAAAGACCATGTCTTAACCCCTCCACTAAATCGCTCAAAAAGCTTTGATTTTTTTTGTTAATTGTAGAAGATCATGTCTCTTAAGGCACGCATCTGCTCTCATTGCATAATCACTGATACACTGATTTCAAAATATCCCTTTTTCAAAACAACTTTAATGATGAATACAACAATTACTCATCTGTCAAACGTTCTATCATATCATTTATGTGTTGTATACCATGTTTAAAATATATGTATTAATAATATTCTTTAACCCTCAGAAAGGCAAGTAGTCTCAGAGGCACGGCTGGTTACAATAAACTTGTAATTATGAACAGAAATGATGGAGCTTTTTCGGGCTTTCAATTCTCTCACTGATAGAAAGCCAAAAAAGACTTAATATCACCGGGTCTTAGGAGCAATGCTTGTTGAAGCCACATTTTAGCTTGCCTTTTTGAGGATTAAGACCGTCCAAAGAAAAAATAGACTGCACAATGATGCGTGGGCGGCACTTGAAAACTTAATTTGCTGTAATGAACACATAAAAAAGGTGAGATGCACAGTAAACTGGCTTGAGCTTAAAATAGCGATAATGCTTTAAAAAAATCGCAATATAAAAAAAAACGAGAGAAAACATAGATTTGAACTCACGTCCTTTAAGTTGATCTGCTATAACGTTACTAAATAAACTATATATACATTTCGAAATAGACACAATATAGCCCATCAAGTAAAGTATGAAAGTATTTTATCATTCATTCATTTCAGGTGTTCGGCAAGGGAGAGCTGAATAGTAACAGCAACTAAAGAATACGAAAGTTTAGCAACTTTGATAACCATTGAAGTATCTAGTTATTCAAACGCGAAGACGCGACAATTGCCGATGATCAGCAGTTCTATCAACTTCAAGTTCTTCCTGTGATGATGTAATATTGTAACTTACAACTTGTAAGGCAATGCAGCAATGTTGTTCTTACAGAATAGTTTTGTCTCTTACTGGCTCGATCGACAGTCACTCGGTTAACATGTTTTCTCGAGCGTCTGATGCTTAGAGCACTTGTCAATTTTTCCCATTGTTACAACGTCTTTCGTTGCGATTTTAAGTTCCAATTCTGGGTGTTCAACATATTGAATGTAAAATGAATTCTAGGAAAAATATATCCAGTATATCCATCTACAAGAAGGCCCACTACCATTACTTTTACAAACGGTAAATTGCCTATTTTCACCCTATTAAGGAAGGTACCTCACTAATTCATTAATTACTCGGCCTACAATCGCTGGAATGCGTATGAATTGGCATCAAGAGCTTTGCTTCGTTGATTTGAATCAATCTAATAACACAAATGCTCTGAAAACAATGAAATGCTCGTGTTTGAGCGCAACGAAAATTCGGATTTAGTGCCTCAATTGTCGCCCAATGCGTTGAACAAAGATGGCAAATAGAAACATGGTGAAAATAAGCTCATTACCCTATAAGTTAATGGTATGGTAACGGGGCGTTGGAGCGGGACAGAACGGTTCGAACGGTACATATTAGAGACAGCAACGCTATGTTCGCGCTAAAATTATAAAGGTGAGGGCGATTGAATCCCAATAACGACCAACAAAAAAAATTAATTTAATTTTTTTTCAGGGTGAATAGGCAATTTTGTTACCCTAAAGGGTGAATTTTTAGTCGGTTTGATCGTATCTCTAACCGTTTCTGCAGAATTCCACAAATGGCGCGCAGTGTCTCAAAAGGTAGACAATCAGTGTTTGCCTCTAGTAACGTTAGGAGAAAGGTGACTTTTTTAGCCTCACAAAATCATGTTTCCATAAAATCATTTTTACTGACTGATTCTATTTAATAAACCAATTGTTATTTGGAATATTAAATACGACCTAGGCCTACTATTTCGATACTGTAGACTAATTATTGTGATATGACAATCTGATAAAATTAGAAGTTAACAAAAAGAATACTGGGCAAATTCGAAAAATTAGATTCCTCAAAGTACAATGTCAGTCAATTAGATCAGTTTGAAGGTATTTGTAATTAATAAACAATTTCGCAAATGCAAAAATATATTACATAACATCACATTAATATATTGACTTGCGGTTTGAATATTGAAAAAATCATAATTTTGTCATAAAGCCCTAAAGCTTTGGCGGTCTGAGGGAGTGGGAGCTAGAAAACTGGAACTTGTGCTTCTAATCAAACAAAACATTACGCTGCTCACTACACTACAGTGATTAATTCATGACAATATTTTAACCGATTTGGTTAACCCAACATTTATTCATACATAGAATCTCGACATCAACATACCATGATCAGCCTCTTCATGACTTTACAAGTGTTCTCAACAAATTCCTTTGTTGGTATTAGAATTAGCTACAACTTTACTGAATAGAGTAAGTCTCTATTTGAATTTGTTTGGAATCGAAAAAACGTGTTTGGAAATAACGAAAATTTTCCGAACTAACCGCAAAACCAATGGTTTAGACGCTATTAATACAGAGCACAAAAATAACATTTTAAAACTCAACACTGTTTATGTTCACTAACCAACCAAAAGTTTACAATTTCGTTTACCATAAGCAATTTCGAAAAAATATTATTCTGCTTAAAATTTCAGATATAGTAAGTATCTCAGAGCTAATGAGTATTCAATAGAAAATTCAGCCAAACTGCAGCAAGTTCTACTGCCCATGATCACAAATCATTTAGATAAAAATTAATAATCCCAAATATATGACAAATATGTGATCATGAGCAGTATATTGCAGGTGAGTAAGTTTGGCGATATCTGTCATTAAACACCAGAAAGACAGAGTCTGCGAACCTGGAGCGCATTTTGATTGAACCCAAAAATGTTTGAACGGAGCATCCAGCGATAATGATAGTAATACCAAATACAAATTCACAAAACATATTTGTATTTGGTAATACCATCATAAACCTAAAAGCTTAGAATATAACTTTGTCAAAAATGCAATAAAGCGTGCAACACACCAGAAATAACAGATATGCCATAACCGGGAACTTTCCCTTATTAATTAATACTATCGATTCCGCTTACAGGCAGCAAAAAAATCAAGAGCCAAAACTAATACCCTTCAAATCTGGCTGTTTATGACGATAACATCTGAACATTAAGGCCACTTATGTTGCTATGCTAGTTGCATCAGTCATTTTACATCAATTTGAAAGAAACCTGTAAATTTTCATTGAATCTGATGTAGTAAAACGTGTCGTTCAAATATATCTAACAAAAAGCATCTTTCAAATATAACATCGCGATATGAACATCATATCGTAATTAGAAAAAAAAAAAAAAAAGAACCAGAAAAAAACATTGAGGTAGCGGAATGGGCTTGAACCGGTCAATTACCACCAACCATTTGTTTACTCCGTAGCGCGTTTTCGAACCATACCGTACCAACAGACAGTCACTTGGTTGAAATATAACATACATGAACTTCTTCTGAGTGCCATAAGTTCACCGAGTTACGACTAGTAATTTTAGGGGAATTACGAATAAAACCGATCCCCTGCGACTTTTTCCATAAATACATTTTTTCTTCACTTTATTATGACAGGTTATTATTTGTACGATTATGTACAGCATTTGAAGACAAATTAAACTTTCATTAGTACGTCAAATGTCACAAAAAAAACAAAACAAACGACAGCAATGTTAATCGTGCGGATGTTAGATTTTACTGGTGGATGTTATGGTTTTAATCAAATTAACCCTCTAGTTCCTAACACCGCCTCTAGGCTGTCTCTTTAAAAATCTAAATAAAACTACTAAAACATGATTGTCTGTTGTCATCCGCACTAGTATTTCTTCCCAACGCTCACACCTTTCATACACACACATTGTTTGAATAATCGTAGCTTTCTGTTAAAGAAAATTGAAGCTGAAAGTGTTTGTGTTTAGTGGTAATCTTCATTAAACAAATTTTAACTATTTTTGGAAATTTTAACAACAAATTTTTTTTTTTGGGTAGCCTGTAGCATTTTACTTTTTTTTGTTTTGCTGAGCTGTAACAAAAACATGCTATCGTCGAAAGCAATCATCCCTACAAAGTTAGGCTCCATTTAGAAAGTTCCATCTGGTGATTAGGAACCATTCATAAATTACGTAACGCGTTTAGGGGGGTACGAAAAGTTGTGACATATGGGGGAGAGGGAGTAAGCCAGATCGTTACGAAACAATTTTTTTTCGAGGAATTTGTTACGTAATAGGGGAGGGGGGATAGAGAAATTTATGACAACTTGTTACATGGGGGGAGGAAGGAGACAATTTTGGGCAATTTTTGCGTTACGTAATTTATGAATGGTCCCTTACCTATCATTGAGAATGGCATTGGCTTTAAATTTCCAAGCACAAACGTGATTGGAACACTTCAGTGAACCACCTGTTTCTTCTCTTTTTTCTTTTAGACAATACGGTGCACATGCGCCGGGCATGTCATGCTTGTGGATAATACGTAATACGTAATAAATTACGTAACGTAAAAATTGCCCAAAATTGACTCCCCCCATGTAACAAATTGTCACAAATGTCTCCATCCCCCCTCTTCTATTATGTTGTTCATTGAAATTTTTTTTTCTTCGGTGAAAACATATTACGTAACTATCCAGCTTACTCCCCCTCCCCCTATGTCACAACATGTCACAACTTGTCATACCCCCTCCCTCCTAAAAGCGTTATGTAATTTATGAATCGTCCCTAAACAACTGTTTTCTTCGTTCCTTAGAGCGTTGCAGTAGTTCTGTGTAAGGGTTGGGGTTTAGAGATAAAAAGAGGCATGAGTTCTCGCTCCTCCGAGTTTTGTTAATATTTTTTTCATCAGCTTATATGTCAAACATAAAATTTCAGAAACAAATAATATAGGGGAGCCCGGGGCTAGTTGGCGGTTGGGGTATGTTGGCGGAACTCCTTTTTCTCCGTTTCTATTAGACATAAAGCGTTGTCTCTCGTTGTGTACCTTAAGTAATGTGAAACGCATTATCCAATGTGTTTTTGTTGCGAAACATTATGTTTTGTAGAAGCTGTGGACGAAATTGTGTTTTTGAGCATAATTTGTAAATTTTCTTAATTTTAAACATTTTGTGTAATTTAAGGTCCCGAACGATTATATTTTTCGGTATTGCGTGAAAAGAGGCTTCAGCATCCGTATAGATATTATGCCTATTCATACCCAAAAGTAATTTTTTAAATCCTTTTTTATAAAATATACGGTTGGGGTAAGTTGGCGGTAACGCACACGGGGTAAGTAGGCGGTACTATTAATAGTGCAAAAATAGTCATAATATATTTTTATTTCTGGAATTCACTCCAAAGTAAGAGAAACTTTTTCTTATGTCTCTCGTCAATGAAATGGGCAATTATTTCAGCCAAACGCCTGAAGAATTTCGTAAATTTGCTTTTGAATATGGAGTACGCGTCGAAGTCAAAATGACAGGGTATTGAAACTGAAATATAATTAGATATGTCGAATACTATACAGTTTTATTGAAAAGACAATCGGCACATTCCATATGGACCACTTATGTGATTGTATTCCTAATGAATTGCTTATTTTCTGGCAGTCCGCCAACTTACCCCATGCATACCGCCAACTTACCCCGAGGCTGGGGTAAGTTGGCGGCTTTTCCGCGTTACTTTTTTTGTCTCTAGAAATGAAGACAACGTATCAAACATTTTAATAAAATTCAGAGATGTTGCCAACAGTCTACTATTTCATGCAACGTGTTCTATTTTGCAAGATCTACCAAAGTCAAAGCAGTAAAAAATGAAAACTGAAAACACCGCCAACTAGCCCCGGTCTCCCCTACCGTTAGTAGCACAGCTGGCTGGTTGGCTGGCTTGATTGCAGAGGGGAAAGGAGCTCTCTGGCCCGGAACTTCATTCTCAATCAAAAGTTCGGTATGGCTTGACGTCGCAGGTAAATAACTCTTACGTATGCGTTGGTGACCAACTGACATAAAAATAAATTCGCGTTAAACAATTACCAAGACTTGAACCGACAATCAATATCTCACCAAAGAAACCCCTTTACTAACTGTGCTATAGCGATACATGACAGTGTCTTCGCAAAGTGGCATACATAAGTTTCGCTTGAGCGCGAACGATTCAAGCGTATTGAGCTGCGGCCCGTGCATGACATGGGTATGGGACATTGCAAGTTGACGTCATATGAGTAAAAATGCTCGAAGATATGACACGCTCACTTGCACTGAATCGGAATAAAAAAAATTCGAAGTCCATGTAAACAAGCTCGCTGAGCTGTCATTTTTTCGAGCATTTTTACTCATACGACGTCATCTTGCAATGTCCCATACCCATGCATGCACGAGCAGAAGCTCTGCGCTTAGATCGTTCACGCTCAAGCGAAACTTATGTATGCCACTTTGCCATCACGCTGTTATGTATCGCGTTAGCTCAGTTAGTAAAGGGGTGTCTTCGGTGAGACAATGATTGTCGGTTCAAGTCTCTTGGGTAAATTATTTTAACGCGAATTTCTTTTTATGTCAGTATGGTCACCAACACATACGTAGGAGTAATTTGCCTGCGGCTTTAAGCCATATCGAACTGTTATGAGAAATAAGTTCTTGGTCAGATAGCTCCTTCCCCTCTGCAATCAAGCCAGCCAGCCAGCCGGTGCTGTGCTACTACGCGGTATGTTAGTTGTTTCTGAAATTTCATGTTTGACTATACTTATACAGCTCATGAAAAAAACAAAACTCGGAAGCCCGAAACTCATGCCTCTTTGCATCTCTAAGCTCAAACTTTTACACAGAACTACTGCAACGCTCTTTGGAGCGAAGAAAAAAGTCGTTTAAGAACAAACATGACATGCCCTTACCCCCCCCCCCCCCGCATTGAAAAAAAGAAAATAACAGGTGGTTCGCTGAAGTGTTCCAATCACGTTTTGCTTTGAAATTTAAAACCAATACCATTTATAGTCTAGAGAATTCGTTGTGGTGGTTCTGACATTGTGCCCACCAAGTCCGCTCCCGTCTTTTTCGCGTTTGCACGCACGATTAAATTAACTACGTTTGATATTTGGTATACTCCAATAATTATTAACAAGTTCGTCCTATACGTTGGAATTTTTATTGAGAGATTCACTGAAACGTACACGCCGCACCAACTGTTTCTTAAATGCCGCTGTAAGGTTGCCAGTAAGCTTTTGGTGTAACTAGCAATTGTATTTGCTATTTGCGCTTGAAATTTAGTATGTAGCGGTAATAATAAGCCTCCCATTTTGTTTTAAACGCAAGCACAATTTTTAAAACAGAATTTGATTGATTTGTTTATCTCATTTAACCAATTTTATCAATTCTGTAATCTAAAAGGACTTTTCAATTCAGAATGAACGTTGTGAATTTGGCACCACTTGCACCTGGTATAATCAACCTGCACAAAACGTTGCATGACGCAGTGCTGTTTTCTGGAACAATATGTGTTATCCTTTAGCCCTTCTCCTTTTGTGGCACAGACCTGTTGGTTCATATTTATTTAGCCCTTCGTTATGCAAAATCGCGATATTATGACAGATGGGCTAAGCGCGACGTATCATGGAGCGCGGCCGTTCCTTTCAATCGGGAAAGGCCGCGTGGAATTTTGGAGAAATTCGCTAATAATTAGGATGAAAATAATGTTTTATGCTTATAAAAGTTATTCATCTTTGTATGCAAAACCCTTCGTTCATAATTTAGGAAATATTTCTAAACAAATCAATCGTGCGAATGCTCTGTGCACGATTACATTTTCACTGGATACATTTCAAGATAAATGCCGTAGCTTCGTCAGTTTTAACTATTTTCACATACATGTTTAACAAACATATGACTACTAGGGTGGCACAAATTTTCATATTTAAATTTGTGTAGACAGTTTCCTATGTGTTCTAAAAAATGTACAATGCTATCTCCGGCAGATACTAGTACAGTGTTCAACTTTTCCAAGAAAAGTAATAGGCTACGACTTCTGGTTCAAAAGTTATTCTGTATACCCACAGTGTCTATATCGTTCAAGAAAATTGAATTTATCTGAATACCCTGGCTGATATTGCAAACAAGTTAACCAACCTCTCATTATAAAATTATTATTATGACAGAGGAACAATATCTCATAGTAATTTTCTGGCTAATAAAATTTTAAATGGTTTAACATGTAGGAGAAGTATGATTAAAACCGATACCAAAAGCTTTAGATACCTTTTCTGAGTTGTCACAAAACCAATAAAATTATATTTTTTGTTTAGAATACTTGTTTGGAAGGTTCTTGGCAAGACCTATTTTTGTGAGGTCCTCAAAAAAAAATTTAATGAAAAATAATTTTCGCTGCACTTTATCATTGAAAATGTAATATGTACGTGTGTTCAAAGTGAAAGTAAGTGTGATGTATAGATAAGTATATGTGATACAAATATGTGCATATTGTAGCTTCATCACGTAGTAAAAGGAAGAGAGTGCAAAAGTTTAGTGTTATAAGCAAGAGTATTTCATCCTATATGATTTTTTCATGGTATGGATGTTTTCAAATAATCCTTCCGAACATCATTGCAACCTTCATAAGATATTTTGGCTGAAAATTGAATGAATATCGCGCAAGTCTCGGGCAGAATGACAGATAATATTTCGTGCCGTGTCGTTGGACCTTTGTCCAACTGAAAAACATCTGAACGCCAAAATCTCATGTCAAATTTGCTTTGACAATCTATTTATTAATCTTTTACACTACTAACGTCTTCTTTGGAGAGTTTTTGACATTTGTCAGTTGGTCCAACTAGCGAATCAAATTCGTTAGTTGGACATAGGCTGTGGGCCAACCAGTGAATCACGACTGTATATTCCTCATTCATGACTATAATACAACCCGTGCAAAAACGGCTTTCGTTGATAATAGTTTGCCTCAAGGCGAGATGGATGTCGCAATAAAATCACCTCCCCGACTAAAAACGAACCCACCCTCCACAACCGGGCCATTTGTAAACTTTTCCGGACCGAAGACAAGAAATGTTTGGATCTATTGCAGATTTTTCGAGTTCTGATGAAGCAATATTCGGCGGTGACAGAAACATCAATAATTAGCCCTGATAAGCTTCGGGTGGAGGAAAATAATTTGAAGCACGCAAATTATATTGCTGGCTACGGGCCTTTTGCAAAGGAGTATAGTGTATATGTACCATCTAATCGGGTTGAATGTGACGCGGTCGTCCTCATGTTAGCTGTTTTACCCCTTTATAAGACAGTGGCAACTATATTGTCACCTTTTCTTTTCCTGCATGGACAATACAATTAACTCGATTTTGAATAAAATACTCTACACCCTATAAGTTGGTGATCAAAATTTGTAAAAACAAGTATTTTTTATCCGAAAACGCGGTTCTTGAGTTGCAAAAAATACAAAGATCAAAATAAAATGAATCTAAATAGGTGGCAATATAGTTGTCTCAAACCCATTCCAATGAAGGCTTTGAATTACTTTTGAAATGTTTCCCTTCTTTCTGAGCTTGCAACATCAGCTATGGATGAAAAACAACCAACAAACAACACGAAGTCAGAGAAATCGGGATAAGATCATCCAAAAAAATACCACCGCCTGTGGTCTGTCCTAGTGCCTGAGAGCTAAATGGTTTACGAAAACGGGAATCGGTAAGCAAAAATTCCTATTCCTGTGAGAGTACCCCGCTCAGCAACAGCTAAATAGGATAATTCGAAACGACTAGCGCCAAGAAAGGTAGTTGTAAAGACATGTCGGTCATTAAGGTCAGCACCTCTGGATCGTTTCGCGTCTCGGCAGGTGACGATATTTACAGTAGACATCAGCAAGTTAGATATAGCGCGAAAGTTGGACAGCAAACAAAAAACAACAGCAATGGGAAATCTACGAACAATTAACACAATATAAAAAGAGTAAACACACAATCCCTACTGAGGTAATACCTAACGGTGACTGCGTAAGTTGAAGGCTGGAAGGAACAAGAGGTTTAGGTTTAGTCGGTAAGCTTACTATAAATCACTGCAGTAATCCGCACTGCCACGAGCCACAGGCAGCACTGTCTGTTCAAGATTCCTTCTCGATAACAGACATTGTCCCAATTTGTTGAGCAGAGTCGATTGATACAAAAGAATAGGGCCTCCAGACCTGAGAAAAGATCTTCAAAGTTTGAGGGTTGCTATACCCTTCTTTTGTAAGAAACGAATAAAACCAACCCCCTTAAAAATGTCCTGAGCACTGGCCTGAACAGAGATGGAGGTAAAAACAGTGAATCTAGCAATAACAAAAATGGTTACATAAAAACGGGCATAACGGTAGCTAGCTTAAGCTTTCGTTTGGATTTCTTCCTATACTATCCTTAAGAAATAGAGTTTCATAAAATGTGTTTACCGGGCGGTGGCAACTATATCGCCACCTTTTTCAAAACAGTTTTTATTACGAAATAAATGTAGATTCTAAACTAAGTGAAAGAACCGTGTTTCCATTAATATAACATTCATTATTAGCCCCAAACTCTCGGCTCTATCAAGGGTTAAAGACCCCATGCTTTAGTCAGGGAAGATACAGGATGTTTGCATTCAACATCAGTGGCAGCTGACAGGAATACGTCATACGTCAACTTAGACTCTTATCGGGTGACCTTCGTCGGGTTTGCTCTACCTACCTCCTCTTTGACAATGATCGTCTACCTGTTCGCCTTTTTGTGCCACGGGTAATGAAATGCAAAAATTGTAAACAATCAGGACACACAGCCTCCCATTGTAGCAATAAGGTTCGTTGTGGGAAATGCGATGAGAATCATGTGGATGACCCCTGGGGGAGGGGTGTCGAAAAGTATCTTTACAGTGGGGGAAATCAACATAATCTCCCGACATGATGATACAGTGCGGAGAGAAACTGAAGAGTTCCCTTCAGGGACCCTCTAAGGGATCTTTCGCAGAAATGCTGCTTTAAATAGCTAAGCCACAAGTCTCTACAAAAATCTATACTGGCTTGTCTACTGACGATGGTGACTCTGATGAACACCAGGAAGGAACATCTTCTGCTGCGCCTAGAAGCAATAGAAAAAGGAGGAACTTTTCCTCTCCTAAGATTCGTTGTAATGTTCAGAAGGTGTCTCTTCAATGTCCTCCAAAATAACAGTACTTACTGGTGCAAAACCGAAGCAAACAGCTCCTGGTCTCCGAAACCTGAGCTCAGAAAAGAAGTTCCCAGCACTGTGGACCGTATTGTTACAGAACACCCTCTTAAAAGCATCCTGGTAAGCTTTCTCACTGCAATAAAAACATTCTTAATGCAGTTGACTGCAAAATAGCCCCTCCTTTCAGCGATTGTATCCTTCGATAGCTAATTCGAACGAGGTCACGGATTTGATCACTGTTTAACAGTAGCATTAAAAAAACATTATCCCGAAACTCGATCCTTTTAAAAATTATTATGCGAAACATGACGTACTTCAGAAATAGATTTTAATTTTATTTGCTTGGATCGAGAACACTCTTACGGAAGAGTACTTTTGGGGATCAAAACGTGCTATTTTTTCAATAGAATTAACCTTCCCTCGACACCAGGCATTGAAGATCTTGCGACAATGCAGAACTCTTTCCCGCACTGAACTTAGTTTTAGTTGATTTTAACTCCCACGGCATAGCATGGAATTGCTTTCATGATAATGATAATCGAAATTTACCTCACTCCTAAAACTTTGTGATAACTCCATTGACAATTTTGAACACCGGTGAAATAACACGGATCCCTGCTCCCCCAGCGCGCCCAAGCTCCTTAGACTTGTCCCTCTGCTCGACTCGGTTAGATTGCATGTGGAAGGTAATTCCTGATCGACACGGCAGCGATCCTGTGTCAATTTTAATCACTATTGCTAACGGCTTAAGACCAACGAGTACAATCAATATTTCGTCTGACCTCAAACGAAATAGTGATTGGAAGAGCTAAGCATCCTGCATCCGGTAAACTCGAGTCCATGCAAGACCTTCCTCCAGAGGAAGAGTACGGCTTCTTAGGTGGCTTTATTCTCGACACCGCTATTCAAGCTCAGAAAACGTGTACCAAACGCGAACTCTCGTGGAAGGTCTCCCAACCCGTGGTGGGACAAAAAGTGTTGAAACGTGTACGCGAAAAAGGCCACCGGCGTACAAGATCAACCGGAATGGCGGGTTACCTGAGCCAATGAAAATTTTTATGAAAGCCAACAAACCCTTACTGTCGCTGGTTCGTTGACGGATTAATGAGAGAAACCGAACCTGAAACAGTACTAACGAGAGAGTTGGACATTCGATTTCGCCAAGAAGGTTTGTACGGATTCCACCCCGGCACAGAAGATCTACCGCGCCGCTTCCCCCCGCGGACGATAATGTAACAATAAAGCCCCAGGACCAGACATAATGAAATTTTACTTGTTAAAGAATCTGCCAAGAGACGTTTGTTGAATTAATTTAGTATGTTTCTTAAGAGTAACCTTGTCCCTCATGGCTGGAGGCAAGTGAAGGTCCACGCCATAAAAAAAACAAGAAGAACAGCCTCCGATCACAACTTGTATGGACGGATTGAAATGCTCTCTTCTATTCGGAAGTTAATCGAGAAAATGGTCCTGTTCTGTCTCGACAATTGGGCCGAAGCAAATAACTTACTGTCAGATACACAATTTGGCTTTCGTAAAGGCAAAGAGACGAACGATTGCCTTGCGTTGCTCTTAACAGGAATTCAAATGGCATATGCTAGCAAAAAGCAGATGGCATCAGTTTTCTTACTGACTCAGGGGGCTTGTTGTCTGAAAAACATATGTATTTTTCGCAAAGTTATTTGTCGACATCACGAATTAGCTACGTGGACCTTCCCCAGGGCTCATGTCTAAGCGCCCTTCTCTACAATTTTTAAGTGAATTACATTGACAAATGTCTTGTCAATTCCATTACGCTAGGGCAGCTTGCAGATGCCGTTGTGGTATCTATCTAGGATAGGATCCGCCAGCTGGCTTCTTCTTATATTTTACTAATCCCTGTTGAAAACGACATACCCCCACTCGATCAATGTTTCCAAAATATTGGTTTTGTTTCGGTCGTATATTTGTTCTGATTAAAATATTCTATATTATGTACCAATTTCATGCTTCTGGAAAAATCAAAGATTTAGTCTTTATATCCGCATTTAAACGATCATAACGTTTTTTCCATCGGAATACAGCAAAACAAAATAATATATATTCGTTGTTGGACATTACGAAAAATATCTTCATGCCTCTTCATTTTTGTAAGTTGCTTTCTGAGTCAAGCAACCTCTGTCACAAGAATAATCTTCTCTGTTCGGATTTATTTTAAATATTCTAAAACTACTTTTCTGCAAGGTTTAATTTTTGTTTTGGAGCAATGTATAGGTTTGTTCCAGTACTACATGTGATCGTTTCGGAGAAAACAGCAGTAGAAAATACACGCTCCTATTTACACCGATGATCGATTCAGTTGAAAACTGTAAAATTCAACTGTATCGATAGTACCAAAGGAAGAACAAGAAGCGACTTCCGGGATAACTTTCTCCCTGTTTGCTCAGTACTTCCAATTGACTCGGTACTGGAACAAAGACAATTTTTACATGAAGTTCCAAATATTTTCATACTTTCGCTACACAGCCTGCTGATTTCGAAAGGAGGTATTTCCGCATTATTCTGCACAAAGAACAGAATGCACGTTAACCGCGCTACCGGATCTCTTGGGAACTTTGATTTTTTTAAAGTGCTTAATTTGCATTAAGCACTTTAAAAAAATCACGAACTTAGCTCACTTTTTCGCCACAACTTTGTATATAACCACTTCATAGAGGTATATTTCAGTCCCTAGGGTGGCTCAGCTTGTTGAACAAAGCCTATGATAAGAGTTAGCATATTATGTACTAGACTACCGCACCAATACCTCAACAGTAACAGTTCCAGGGGGTTCGTTTAGGGCGTATGTTTAAAAACAGGGCATTGCCATCACCAAACAAAATTCACATCAGATTTACAAACCATTTGGTAAGTTTCTATCACAGGGTGTCTACTATAAAGTAGCCTTGCTTTATTGGTATTATTGAAATATCTCATGAAGTATTCAGACTCCCATATGAATCTTATACACCATCTTTCCAACATGATTCTAAATATTTAGAAAGTAAAAAATGGATCGAGATATAAAAATATTCAATTTGTTTATACTAATTTCCGAACTCTTCAATAAAAAATCCAACTTTAATTTTTATTTCTTTCCATATATTGTAAAGTTTACAAGTTATCATTATGGTTATTATGGTATATGTACAATTTATTGAATAATAAGCTTAACAAATAACAATTGACACACTTTTTTGTTTAAGGGTGTGAGAAATTTTTTTCGAAGAAATCGGATATTTATTTTTATGTGGAATGCACCCTTCATAGCAAAAAGCACCAATTTAGTACTTTTCGTTATGTTTGCATTCACGCCGCTCATTTTCCGGTCCAATTTACGTATAGTGGCGTTATAGTTTTCGTACCCCATCAATGTCGTTGCGCCCCATCCAGGTTGTTGCACCCTATCCAAGTCGTTGCGCCCCAGCTTTAAATTGGCGACTAACCAGCAAATATTCTACAACAACAGCGCTGAGTCGCACTCACACATGTCGTAGGCGTGTATTCATGGCAAAATTTGTATGGCGTGTCATAATTGTGCATGGAAAATTTTCCATAGAAAAAAAGCATCAATTATTAACTTTTATTAATATCTTCGGCTTTATTCGGCCTAGAAACAATCGATGAGATGCGTTTTGAAGGAAATTGAGCAAGCAATCTAGAAAAAAATAGTAATTTTTAATTACAGTGTTGCCAAACATGAGATATTTCCAATTTAAAAGTAAAGCGGCATATTTCTCGCAACACATGTATTTTTATTTTAAAAATTATTATGCCATTGTGTTCCTCAGACATTTTTACATATAAAAACATCTAAAACTTCTACATTACTTAAGCGAATCCCCATGATTTAAAGCAAAAAACTGACAATTTCTCATCACTTTTTTCGCTATACCTCAGTAACCAAGCAAAATTTCAAAATTCTGAAAACGCCATTTTGTAGAGAATTTTCAGATTAGTAATGTTGCATATCTAACTCAGTTTACCCCAAAATGGCGTTTGTCATAAGATAGCACAACAGCGACGATTTAACATATTTTTCCTCCTCATTTTCCCATAGCACCAATTTCAAAAATTTCAATCGAAGTGGGCGGGGGTCTAGAATTGTCCAAATGATGTGAAATTTGGCATCTGAGCTTACTTTGACATTTGTCACAATATGAGAGGGGGGGCCTTTGAGAATTCAAAAAAAAATTTTTTTTGCAATGCCCTATTATACATGCTTCAAATTTTAATACTGCATAGAGGAACATATTTTCAACAAATTGGCCTAAAAATCAAATCATTCTGTTAAGTATGATGGAAGTTATTAACGTTCAAAATCTGACGTGGCGCCACAGCCGATATTTTGAAACGGGACCCCTATATTGAAAGCTTAAATGTATTCTACATTAATAATATAGGTGCTTATCTAGCAGTGTGAGAAGCTGCTAAATTTTTACATACCGATCCTTAATACATATCTCCTGCAACGTTTTCAATAGTTCGATTAGGCAGGAAAGATAGCCGATAGCAGTCTTCATTTTCAAAAGTTCGATTAGGCAGAAAAGAAGGCGATCGCAGTCTATATTGATAAAATTTATCAGTTTTCAACAATATTTGAAGACAACGAAGACAACAATTATCAAAATATAATTTTTCACTGATAACTGAAAATGTCTCTGGCAGCACTGCTCCAGTGAAATCCAATCAGAACAATAGGGATCTTTAATTTGTGAAAATGGTGTCAGTTTTTCATATGTATTGTAGCGGGTGTCCTTACGAGTACACTCATATCATTCTTAAACCTTAATTATTCTTTTCTGATTTTTAAATTTAAAAAAAAAACAAAACAAATTAAATTCAACCAACAAACTGACAGTTGTCCTACTAAATGACGTATCTGCAAATGTCTCGTTCGCCTCATTAGATATGTTCCAGTACCAGGAGAAACTGGAAGTGCTCCGGAGAAAATCGTTCTTGTACACTCTTCTTCTCTTTTTCTTCTTCTGGTAGCAAACCGGAATGAGAAGGAGAAAGTATTTTTTGCTCCTGTTTACTCCGGAGTGACTTCCGTGTACTGGAACAAACCTATAGGCTGTCTAACGTAAAACTTTAAATAGCCATTCGACACCTGTCTCTCATGACATGATCCAAGAAAATGATTTTGATTTTAACATGCACCATACAACTCGCGAACAAAATCAATTGATACGCAGTAAAAACGTACTATTTCTTAACGAAATCTGAAGGCACGGGGAAGAAAGTTGATTTTCTTTAAATGCCAGTCTTATTTTTTGTAAATAACTTTTTTCAAATATCTTTAAATTACGATTAAAATGTTTTATTCGGTACAAAAACACTTTTCTAACTCTTTAACGATTGAATTTGGTTCGCAAATGATAGTTTTTAAGAGAAATTGACGATTTTTATGACAAAATTTTTATTTTGCTTGTATTTTGACAGCTCCATTAACAAACATGATCATTTTGACTGCAGCGCAGCCCTATGTGCCGTTTTGTCGTTAGACAACGAATTGTTAACCGGGACAGCACCCCACACACCATGATCTGGTACTTTTACAACCCGGTCAGCGTGGCAAGCAGAAAGTTAGCAAAAGTTTAGCAAAGCGAAATTGAAGCTGCGAGCATTTTACGCGATTTTTGCGAGAATTCTGGCAACGAATTCGCTCAAATGCAACAACCGTTTCTGACAGAAGCGGTTAAACCAACCGATGCTGCTCATTTTTATCCAGAATCCAGTCAGAAATGTACGGCAAAGATCTCTGCTTGCTTCCTGCCACATCTTTGTCAGATGTTTTGCTCGATTCGTGCTAAATTCTACCAGGTAGGAATTGCCAGGATCTTTGCACAGTTTATGTCCGAGTTATGCCAGGGTTTTGCTCGGTTCCTGTCAAAATTTGCCAGAAAACGCGAGCAAAACCGAGTTCGCCCTAGCTCAACTAACCCGACTGGATACGCGCAGAAATCTGACAGGGCTGCCAAACTAAGACTTACAGAAATCTAGCAGAGCGGTCTCTGCCATAAAATTTGCTCACTGGGAATCCGCTAGCAGCCTGCCATCCTAGGGGCAGATCACTTGTGATGCATTTTTAAAAATCAGCGAAATTAAATGCATTTATTTCCATCAAAATAGAAATTCATAATGTATTTTGCGTTGCGTGCAATGTTTTTACGTTGCGTGCAATATTGTTTGCGTTCCGTGTAAGACGTCAAAACCCTACAGAAAAACTAGCCCTACATTTAACAAAACGTCGAACAAAGTGGATCAGCGTAGGACGTTTGTTAAACAAACTTTTCTGCGAGGTAGTGCTAAGCTGATGCAAAAATGGAAATTAAATTCATTTTTTCTAATTTGATGCAAATTTGTTATACATTCTTAGAGTGATCTACCCCTAGCTGCCATCCCAAGTTTCATATGCAAACTATGGTAGATCTGATAAGGCAACCTATAGAGTCGCGCAAGTCTCATGGGTTTGGATGTGTTATTGTCCTAAAAGGAAACAAACTAAAAAATGTTTTTATTCAATAGTTTCGGGCCTAAAAATTGAAAAAGGACTGGGATATTAATTCACGGTACTATTCTGCATCAGGATATGCCTTAACCCGCACATCCCTAAAAATCCCTATTGCAATAACTTCAGTTCTACGGATATTTTTTGTAACTATTAGCTCTCGGTGATAGTCACAATTATCAGTTTTGTTTTTTTTTGTGGGGAAATCTTGTCTAACCCCAAAGTTATAGCTGTTTGAAAACGTGGTTGTTCATAAATAACACGGTATTCAAAGGGTTAATAAAATCAATAAAAAAATTTTTTTTATTCATTTCGTTTATTTGATAGGCACAAATGCGTTAGCTTGGCGGTGCCAAAATCTTTTGTTTTTATTTTTTGGATATCTTAAAACTAGGAGGTTACAATGTTGAATTTTTTTTACCAAAGAAAAAGATGGGTGGGTAATGTCTAGGACATAACCGGAGTGTCGTGACTACTCGTTTGACTTGTAATTCAAATCGAATGATACTCAATGAAATATGTGGGAATGTTTCAAGTTGTTCTTTATAATAATTATGGTGGTTCTGAAAAGAACCTTTGTTGTTGGCGTCCGCGTTGATAGGAGATGCGCTTAATTCTAGGCTCGTTGAGACATTCATTCATGAAATGAACAAATTTCATATTTTCTTGCCCTGATATATCAATGTTAAAATCTCTCGAAACAACCATCGGAATCTTTTTCCTAGTGCACAGAAATGAATTACGCTTAGCGAAAAACTAGGGGTGGATAATGTCCGGAACATACCAGCGATGATTATATTCTTAAAATTCTGCTTGTATCTCTTTCAAATGGCTAAATTTTACGCATTAAGTTCGATTCACCGGGCTCAGCGAAATTATCCTGGGGATCCCGTTCGATAATCTATTCAGTAAAATAATTTTATTACCGGGTTCTCCGCATTGAATACAGGTCCATAATTTGACAGTTATTATATGATAACTAAAATATAAAATTGTTCTATAAATTGCAAAGTTATTGCCGTGTTAACCTGAAAATTTGTCATTTCATTCATATAGGAACAATCATTGAAATTATGTCAATTTATGCTTTGCAAGACTTGAAATAACTTCGAAATGAGGTCACGACACCCCTGTTATGTCACATACATTACCAACCCATCTTTTCCATTATGCATTCGTCCTAATAAGGATGGTTTGTAGATAACTATGGTGATTCAAGACGAGAATCTTTTGAAACTATTCAAAACTTGCCGACGATTTGTTGCTACTGCGTACACACATACGAACATTCCCGTTTCGCAGCTCATACCGAATGAGCACGCTTTGCTTCAAGCGAATTCCTTTTATTACCTTTTCGGTGCTGAGGGAAGGCCATCCTTTTGTGCGATAAATGAAAATATTTTCATCATTCGTTTTGGTGTAGATTTCGCTTAGTGGCAGAGTTGCCACATTCACTGATTTTCTTGGAAGGATCTGCAAAAACTTTCGGGTTTTTAGATTAATTTGAAAAATATTTTCTTATATAATTATTTTTAATTATACAAATTAATAAAAGGAACTTCCTTATAAAGTTCTTTTTCCATTATATATTCATCTTAAGGACGGTTTGCATATAACTATGACACAAATCCATCCACAATTAACAGCGCTAACGGAAAACTAAACACCACTAATTCTTTACAAGAATTTTGTTAGTCCTGAAAAGAACTGTTGGCAACATTAGAGACGCGTGAATTTACTTATCTTCTTCGGGCAGCTTTCTTGGCAGGTTTGGCGGGCTTCTTTGGCTTTGGAGTCTTCGGCTTGTTCGCTGCAGCCTTCGATGTTTTGGTGGCATTTTTAGTGGCTGTTGCTACCGCCTTTTCAGTGACTGCGTTTCTTAGCCTTTGACTTTTTGGCCTTCTCACCGCCACCACCTACACCAACGTTTTTCTTCTTCTCTCCGGTGGTAGCCGATTTGATTGGTCGTTCGATGCAGCTTCTCAATGCACCACCTAGCACGCACGTCCGTTATGCACTGCGTCTTACACACGTCTGCCTCTGAGAAAAGCTGCGACATCCCTATTTATAGGTTTTATCATTAATGTTGATTCTCATTTAAAGTAGTTTTTGAACTATTTAAACAAATTTTATATAGCAAACAACGTATCGGTAGCAAGCGTCGAACGTTTTCCTTCCGATTTATGAAACAAGACGAGCAATCCGTTTAGTAGAAGGACAGTTATTAAGGTTCAAAATGTACGTAACGCTTTCGCTAATATGCACTACTATCGCTTTCTCGCTTGTTTTCGTGCCGTGCATGAGCCTTTCCTTTCCGTCCGGCTTCTAATGACATAACCAAAACGAATATGCCGGCTTTACCCCACCAACTACTCTCGTCAAGTAACCCGATACGAATAATCATAGGAACAAACATGTAGTGGACCTATATTTACAACCTTTCATCATTTTATTGTTCGGTTGGTGCACCATTTTGACGGCTCTGTGCGCAATGGGCTGAAAATTTTCATTTTTCCGAGTCGTTTTCGAAAGATTTTTCAAAACGCTATTTTTCCGTTGATAATGAATGTACTACATATTCCAAAATTTAATACAACATTGGTACAAATATTTTCGACAAAATGCTGAAGAAATTGATTAAATCCATTCAGTGCAACAAAAGATATAAGCGTTCAAAACCTTACATTATTTTTTCCCCCTGGCATCCCATGTGAGACATTTTTCTTAGGCCCCACTTCTGACATACCATGCGAGGCTGACTTGTGTGCTCACCTTTTTCATTCCTTGCTAGGCTTACTTTTGTGCTAGCCTCTACCATGCCATGTGAGGCTGACTTTTGTGCTCACCCTTAACATGCCGTGTGAGACTGACTTGGATGCTCACCCTTTCACTCCTCTGCCACGCCATGAGGCATCGATAGCTAAGTCCCAACATACTACGCTACGACCCTCCCGTCTTGGCATGAGGCAGTCCACTTATACGCCTATACACTCACTCTTCTGTCTTGCTTCGGGGTGGCTGGGTTTACCCCTTACGCGGTTGCCAGTCGCTACGCCAAACCTGCCTCGGCATGAACAGACCATTCACTCCCCTTTTTTTGCGCTTGGCCTTTTTCTCTCCAACTAACCAATCACTAGTTAGCCGTGCCCGTCGTCTGTTGCTCGGTTCGCCAGATTACCTGTAGCCTACTGGCAATCTGGATGGTAGCAGCCGAGACTGCGTTCCACTTCTCCACCGATTGACACATCCGCTGAATAAGGGTATCAGGGGTTGTGTCCCAGCCACAGACGTCAAGCATTGCTCTTCTTCCGACGTCGAACCGATGACATACGAACAGTATGTGTTCGGCAGTTTCGTCTACACCTGGGCAGTCCGGGCAGACTGGGACCTCCGCGTGCCCGAACCTGTGGAGGTACTGTCGGAAACAGCCATGGCCTGACAGAAATTGTGTCAGGTGGAAGGGAACTTCCCCATGGGGTCTTCCCACCCAGCTCGATATGCTAGGTATCAGCCGGTGGGTCCACCTACCTTTCGAGGAGTTGTTCCACTCACGCTGCCATCTGGCGACCGAGGTCACCCTGGTGCGCTCGCGGGCTCCCCTATTTCCACGTAGCTCGAAGCACTCCTCATCTTCCCGAATGACCAGCCCGACTGGCATCATGCTCGCTATCACGCAGGATGCATCGTGTGACACCGTGCGGTAGGCAGATATCACTTTGAGGCACATCACGCGGTACGTGCTCTCCAGTTTCTGTAGGTAACTGGTTACCCTCAGTGCTCTTGACCATGACGGGCCGCCGTATCTGAGGATAGATACGGCAACGCCTGCCAGTAGCCTACGTCTACTGGCGCACACCTTTGAGCGGTTGGACATCATTCTCGATAGAGCTGCAAAAGTAGTCGACGCTCTCTTGCATGTATAGTCGACATGGCTGCCGAAGGTCAGCTTGTCGTCCATAATGACTCCGAGAGACTTCAGACTTCGCTGTGAAGTGATCGCGACTTCTCCCACATGGATAACTGCATGTTGTGCCGACTTGCGGTTGTTGACGATAACTACCTCCGTCTTATGATGAGCGAGCTCCAGGGCTCTCGCGCTCATCCATTCCTCCACCGTGCTGATCGCGTGTTCTGCGGTTAGTTCTACCTCAGGAATTGACTCCCCGTAGACCTCCAAGGTTACGTCGTCGGCAAAGCCGACTTCAGTCTCAGAACCCCGTCGTACATGAGGTTCCATAGCACCGGGCCTAAGATCGAGCCCTGCGGGACTCCGGCGGTAATCGGAACCCTTTTCTGACCGGCATCGGTCTCATATAGCAGTACGCGGTTTTGGAAGTAACTTTCCAGGATCCGGTACAGACCCACCGGTAGGCTAAGCCGGTGTAACGAGAGCGCGATGGCATCCCAGCTTGCGCTGTTGAATGCGTTCTTCACGTCAAGTGTCACTAACGCACAGTATCGAATACCTCGCCTTTTCCGTTGGATCGCTATCTAGGCAGTATTTATCACTGAGTTGAGAGCGTCCACTGTGGACTTTCCCTTTCGAAAGCCAAACTGGTTGCTTAACAGACCGTCCGTACCTTCCGCGTACAGGGTTAGCCTGTTGAGGATGATCCTCTCAAGCAGTTTGCCAGTCGTGTCGATCAGACAGATTGGTCTGTACGCCGATGGGTCGCCTGGCGGCTTCCCGGGCTTCGGCAACAGCACCAATTTCTGCCTTTTCCATCTATCGGGGAAACGGCACTCGTTAAGGCACCTCTGCATAGCTAGCCTGAATATGTTCGGGTTCGCTATGATCGCTGCCTTGAGAGCGCTGTTTGGAACTCCATCCGGCCCTGGAGCTTTGTTCATTGCTAGGGATTTAGCCACTGCGAGTAGTTCTTCATTCGTCACTGGAGCCACCATTTCGACCGTGCCCGCACTGTCTCGTAGTGCAGGTGGCCAGGGGCTTGTGGCTCGAGACGGGAAGAGTACTTCGATAATCGTTGCCAACCGGTCCGGAGACCGTTCTGGGGGTGAAGAGCCCCCTTTGGTCTTGGCCATCACGATCCTGTAGGCGTCACCCCACGGATTCGCGTTGGCACTCTCGCACAGGTTGTCGAAACACGCTCTCTTGCTGCTTTTAATGGCCTTGTTAAGGGCCAATTTCGCAGCTCGAAACACTTCACGGCGGTTTTCTCTTGCATCCTCGGTGCGAGCTCTTTGCATCCTACGTCTAGCTCTGAGGCAGGCTCATCGTAGAGCTGCAATCTCGGCACTCCACCAGTATACCGGGCATCTGCCGTTTCTTGGCAGTGTTTTACTCGGCATAGTGGCGTCGCACGCGCGTGATAGAACAGCTACCAGCGCATCCCCGCTTAGACAGTCGGTGTTGGCCTCCAGTCCCAGAGCCGCGGTGAAAGCTTCGCTCTCGAAATGATTGGACTTCCACCTGCGTACCTGCCCTCGGATGCTGCACACCATAGTTGATCCTAAAGCGGATTGCTAAATGATCGCTATGGGTGTAGCCTTCGTCTACCCTCTATTCCATGCCTGGAGCCAGACTCGGGCTGGCAAATGTTACGTCAATCCACGTCTCCACCCCGTTTCTACGGAATGTACTAGCGGAGCCATTATTAGCTAGCACAGTATCGAGTTTCGCAAGCGCCTCCATTAGCGCTTGACCCCTGCTATTTGTACAGCGGCTGCCTCACTCCACTGCCCAAGCGTTAAAGTCTCCCGCTATGACTACCGGTTTCCGACCCACTAGGTCCGACGAGAGCCTGTCGATCATCTGGTTGAACTGTTCTATTGGCTGCCTTGGTGGAGCGTAGCAGCTGCAATAGAACATACCATTGATCTTGGCAATCGGCAAACACCCTCGGCGGAGGAGTGTGTTACCTCTTGAACCGGGAACCGTCCCGTTGTACAGATTGCCACTATTCCAGACCCGTCCGACACCCAATTGCCGTTGCCGGCAGGGATGCGGTACGGGTCTGATAAGAGGGCGACATCTGTCCTCGACTCCGAGACCGACTGCTACAGCAGCTGTTGGGCTGCTGCACAATGGTTAAGATTTAGCTGTGTGACGTTCACGACTTCTTCTTATTTACCTCACCGAAGGGACACGAAGGTCCACCCATAGCATGTTTATGGGCTTGCTTCTTAGCGGTGCAGATAAGGCACTTGTGTGCCTTAGTGCAACCCCGCTCTTTATGCCCCTCCTCGCCGCAGCGACGACATAGTTTGCTCCTATCTATGCCCTTGCACTCGTAGGCTTTGTGGCCGGACTCAAGGCACCGATAGCACCTATCCACTGAAGGGGGCTGGGGTATGCTAATAGGGCATACCGACCAGCAGATCTTGAGCTTCACTTTCTCGGTTACCTTTTTGGCATCCGCCTTCAGTAGCCTGAGGTAGGCCACTTGGGTGCCAGAGGGTCCATCTCTAAATTGCACAGAGTCCCGCTCGATTGTGACGTCGCATTGTTCCTTAACGGCTGCGACGACATCTTCTGCGGTCGTGAACTCGTCCAGATGCTTGCACTGGAGAGTCATTTCCGCTCCTAGCGACCTGACTTGGGCGCCTTCACCCAGGACCTCTTGGGCCAGGGCCTTGTATACCGCACTAGATTGTGCGCCTCGCTTCAGCACCAGAAGCATTTCTCCCGTGTTGGTGCGTCTTACGCTACGCACATCTTGCCCAAGGGCCGAAAGGCTTTCGACCGCCTTCATCGACCTTAGGACGTCGGCGTATTTGTCCTTGTCGGTTTTTAACCACAAGGCCTCGCCTCTGTCCTTGGCCTTCTTCGCGGGCCGCGGTACCTCCGGTGTCGGTGCCGGCTTCTTCCTGGTGACCAGCGTCCAGGGGTTAACGCCCACCTGCCCCGGTCGCGCTGGGTTGCTGATACCAACGCTCTGCTCAGCGAGGTCACTCTCGCCCTCGCTTACCTCGGCCAGACGGCGTTTGGCCTTAACGGTTGCACGCCGTGTGGGGACGGTTTTTGAACCCTCGCCTGGCGACTTCCTAGGGCGCTTCGCATTCGACGCCGTCTTACGATTGCCCTTGCCTTTTCCCTTCGAGGTGAACTCGGCCGCCGCTTCGAGCGACGTGGCTGCTCCATAGAAGGTGAAGGCCACTGTCTGAGCGCCTGTATCGACCTTCTCTCTTCCCTCCCTCTTGGAGGCCACTGTCTGGGTTTCTCTGTCGGACTTCTCCCGACATTCCACCCTCTTGGCATAAGCCTGCTGCTCCTGTCTTGCGACACGAACAGTTTTCCGGAGCTCCAGGAGACTCTGCTTTAACTCCTTGCTTATGTTTTGCTTTGCGCTAGTGAACTCGATTATTGAATCGAGCTGCTCCACCACTTTGCGCATCGCGGATAGTGGCCCGTCCAGTGCGTTGGTGGAGCTATTTCCCACCACTACTGGGGGGTCACTGGTGCTATCAGATGCAGCACTCGTCGCTCCACTACTCTCCCCACGGGGGGGAGACCTCGCCAAACCACCTCTAGCAAAGGGATTTGGAACTCCGCTAGCGAATGACGGATCCCAATAGTAGCATGTCTGTAATAACATACGTACATGGAACTATTGAGAACCAGAGCTACAGGTCCAAAGCCCTAGTAAAGGAGGATGGTTGTGATGATCCGGGCCGAGATCACCACGTAAAGCAAGGTAGGGCATAACCCCAATTCCAAGGCGTGAAGCGACCCGTGCCGAGGGATGAGTGATCGAGGGGGTGAAAAAGATGCTCGATCGTTAACGGAGCCTGTGGGGTACCTGGGCAACCCCCACAGTAAGCGTCCCTTACCACGCTAATGCGGAGCTCTGGCGTGGCGGACATATATTTCTCGCGCTACTCGTGGGACTTTTCATGGAGATAAATAAAAATAAAAACAAACAGACGGAGGTGCCAAACCCCTTCGCTAGAGGCGGTTTGGCGAGGTCTCCCCCCCGTGGGGAGAGTAGTGGAGCGATGAGTGCTGCATCCGAAAGCACCAGTGACCCCCCAGCAGCGGTAGGCAATATCCCTACCAATGCATCGGAGGGGCCAATAGCTGCGATGCGCAAAGTAGCGAAGCAACTCGATTCTATAATCGACTTCGCTAGCGCAAAGCAGAACATAGCCAAGGAGTTGAAGTTGAGCCTCCTGGAGCTCCGGAAAGCTGTTCGTGTCGCAAGACAGGAACAGCAGGCCTATGTTGAGAGGGTGGAATGTCAAAAGAGGCCCGACAGAGAAACCCAGACAGTGGCCTCCAATAGGGAGGAAAGAGAGAAGGTCGATAGAGGTTCACAGACAGTGGCCTTTACCTTCTACGGAGCAGCCACGTCGATCGGAGCGGCGACCGAGTTCCCCTCGAAGGGAAAGGGAAAGGGCAATCGCAAGACGGCATCGAATGCGAAGCGCCCTAGGAAGTCGCCAGGCGAGGGTGCCAAAACCGACACCACTCGGCGTGCAACCGTCAAGGTCAAACGCCGCCTGGGTGAGGTAAGCGAGGGCGAGAGTGACCTCGCTGTGGAGAGCGATGGTACCAGCAACCCGGCACGACCGGGGCTGGGGGGCTCAAACCCCTGGACGCTGGTCACCAAGAAAAAGCCGGCACCGAAACCGGAGGTACCGCGGCCTGCGAGGAAGGCCAAGGACAGAGGCGAAGTCTTGTGGTTAAAAACCGACAAGGACAAATACGCCGATGTCCTTAAATCGATGAAGGCGGCCGAAAGCCTCTCGGCCCTTGGGCAGGATGTGCGTAGCGTAAGACGCACCAACACGGGAGAGATGCTCCTGGTGCTGAAGCGAGGCGCACAATCAAGTGCAATATACAAGGCCTTGGCCCAAGAGGTCCTTGGTGAGGGCGCCCAAATCAGGTCGCTAGGTGCGGAAACAACTCTCCAGTGCAAGCACTTGGACGAGTTCACGACCGCAGAAGACGTCGTCGCAGCCGTCAAGGAGCAATGCGACGTTACAATCGAGCGGGCCTCTGTGCGATTGAAAGACGGACCCTCTGGCACCCAAGTAGCCTACCTCAGGCTACTGAATGCGGATGCCAAAAAGGTAACCGAGAAAGGGAAGCTGAAGATCGGCTGGTCGGTATGCCCTATTAGTATACCCCAGCCGCCTTCAGTGGATAGGTGCTATCGGTGCCTCGAATCCGGCCACAAAGCATACGAATGCAAAGGCATAGATAGGAGCAAGCTATGTCGTCGCTGCGGGAGGAGGGGCATAAAGAGCGGGGGTGCACTAAGGCATATAAGTGCCTTATCTGCACCGCTAAGAAGCAAGCCCATAAACATGCTATGGGCGGACCTTCGTGTCCCTTCGGCGAGTTAAATAAGAAGAAGCCGTGAGAGTCACACAGCTAAATCTTAACCATTGTGCAGCAGCCCAACAGCTGCTGTGGCAGTCGGTCTCGGAGTCGAGGACAGATGTCGCCCTCTTATCAGACCCGTACAGCATCCCTGCCGGCAACGGCAATTGGGTGTCGGACGGGTCTGGAATGGTGGCAATCTGTACAACGGGAAGGTTCCCGATTCAAGAGGTAATACACCCCTCCGCCGAGGGTGTGGCGATTGCCAAGATCAATGGTATGTTCTATTGCAGCTGCTACGCCCCACCAAGGTGGCCAATAGAACAGTTCTACCAGATGATCGACAGGCTCTCGTCGGACCTCGTGGGCCGGAAACCGGTAGTCATAGCGGGAGACTTTAACGCTTGGGCAGTGGAGTGGGGCAGCCGCTGTACAAATAGCAGGGGTCAAGCGCTAATGGAAGCGCTTGCGAAACTCGATACTGTGCTAGCTAATGATGGCTCCGCTAGTACATTCCGTAGAAACGGAGTGGAGGCGTGGATTGATTTGACCTTTGCCAGCCCGAGTCTGGCTCCAGGCATGGAATGGAGGGTAGACGAAGGCTACACCCATAGCGATCATTTAGCAATCCGCTTTAAGATCAACTATGGTGTGCAGCATCCGAGGGCGGGAGATCCCTGTCAGGTACGTGGGTGGAAGTCCAATCACTTCGACAGCGAAGCTTTCACCGCGGCCCTGGGACTGGAGGCCAACACCGACAGTCTAAGCGGGGATGCGCTGGTAGCTGTTCTATCACGCGCGTGCGACGCCACTATGCCGAGAAAAACACTGCCAAGAAACGGTAGATGCCCGGTATACTGGTGGAGTGCCGAGATTGCAGCTCTACGGTCAGCCTGTCTCAGAGCTAGACGTAGGATGCAAAGAGCTCGCACCGAGGATGCAAGAGAGAACCGACGTGAAGTGTTTCGAGCTGCGAAATTGGCCCTTAACAAGGCTATTAAGAGCAGCAAGAGAGCGAGTTTCGACAACCTGTGCGAGAGTGCCAACGCGAATCCGTGGGGTGACGCCTACCGTATTGTGATGGCCAAGACCAAAGGGGGCTCCTCACCCCCAGAACGGTCTCCGGACCGGTTGGCAACGATTATCGAAGTACTCTTCCCGTCTCGAGCCACAAGCCCCTGGCCACCTGCACTACGAGACAGTGCGGGCACGGTCGAAATGGTGGCTCCAGTGACGAATGAAGAACTACTCGCAGTGGCTAAATCCCTAGCAATGAACAAAGCTCCAGGGCCGGATGGAGTTCCAAACAACGCTCTCAAGGCAGCGATCATAGCGAACCCGAACATGTTCAGGCTAGCTATGCAGAGATGCCTTGACGAGTGCCGTTTCCCCGATAGATGGAAAAGGCAGAAATTGGTGCTGTTGCCGAAGCCCGGGAAGCCGCCAGGCGACCCATCGGCGTACAGACCAATCTATCTGATAGACACGACTGGCAAACTGCTTGAGAGGGTCATCCTCAACAGGCTCACCCCGTACGCGGAAGGTACGGACGGTCTGTCAAGCAACCAGTTTGGCTTTCGGAAGGGTAAGTCCACAGTGGACGCTCTCAACTCAGTGATAAATACTGCCTAGATAGCGATCCAACGAAAAAGGCGAGGTATTCGATACTGTGCGTTAGTGACACTTGACGTGAAGAACGCATTCAACAGCGCAAGCTGGGATGCCATCGCGCTCTTGTTACACCGTCTTAGCCTACCGGTGGGTCTGTACCGGATCCTGGAAAGTTACTTCCAAAACCGCGTACTGCTATACGAGACCGATGCCGGTCAGAAAAGGGTTCCGATTACCGCCGGAGTCCCGCAGGGCTCGATCCTAGGCCCGGTGCTATGGAACCTCATGTATGACGGGGTTCTGAGACAGAAGTTCCCTCCTGGGGTCAAGATCGTCGGCTTTGCCGACGACGTAACCTTGGAGGTCTACGGGGAGTCAATTCCTGAGGTAGAACTAACCGCAGAACACGCGATTAGCACGGTGGAGGAATGGATGAGCGCGAGAGGCCTGGAGCTCGCTCATCATAAGACGGAGGTAGTTATCGTCAACAACCGCAAGTCGGCACAACATGCAGTTATCCATGTGGGAGAAGTCGCGATCACTTCACAGCGAAGTCTGAAGTCTCTCGGAGTTGTTATAGACGACAAGCTGACCTTCGGCAGCCATGTCGACTATACGTGCAAGAGAGCGTCGACTGCTGTTGCGGCACTATCGAGAATGATGTCCAACAGCTCAAAGGTGTGCGCCAGTAGACGTAGGTTACTGGCAGGCGTTGCCGTATCTATCCTCAGGTACGGCGGCCCGTCATGGTCAAAAGCACTGAGGGTAACCAGTTACCTACAGAAACTGGAGAGCACCTACCGCGTGATGTGCCTCAAAGTGATATCTGCCTACCGCACGGTATCACACGATGCATCCTGCGTGATAGCGAGCATGATGCCAGTCGGGCTGGTCATTCGGGAAGATGAGGAGTGCTTTGAGCTACGTGGAAATTGGGGAGCCCGCGAGCGCACCATGGTGACCTCGGTCGCCAGATGGCAGCGTGAGTGGAACAACTCCTCGAAAGGTAGGTGGACCCACCGACTGATACCTAGCATATCGAGCTGGGTGGGAAGACCCCATGGGGAAGTTCCCTTCCACCTGACACAATTTCTGTCAGGCCATGGCTGTTTCCGACAGTACCTCCACAGGTTCGGGCACGCGGAGGTCCCAGTCTGCCCGGACTGCCCAGGTGTAGATGAAACTGCCGAACACATACTGTTCGTATGTCATCGGTTCGACGTCGAAAGAAGAGCAATGCTTGACGTCTGTGGCTGGGACACAACCCCGGATACCCTTATTCAGCGGATGTGTCAAACGATGGAGAAGTGGAACGCAGTCTCGGCTGCTACCATCCAGATTGCCAGTAGGCTACAGGTAATCTGGCGAACCGAGCAACAGACGGCGGGCACGGCTAACTAGTGATTGGTTAGCTGGAGCGAAAAAGGCCAAGCGCAAAATAAGAGAGTGAATGGTCTGTTCATGCCGAGGCAGGTTGGCGCAGCGAATGGCAACCGCGTAAGGGGTAAACCCAGCCACCCCTAAGCAAGACAGAAGAGTGAGTGTATAGGCGTATAAGTGGACTGCCTCATGCCAAGACGGGAGGGTCGTAGCGTAGTATGTTGGAACTAAGCTATCGATGCCTCATGGCGTGGCAGAGGAGTGAAAGGGTGAGCATCCAAGTCAGTCTCACACTGCATGTTAAGGGTGAGCACAAAAGTCAGCCTCACATGGCATGGTAAAGGCTAGCACAAAAGTAAGCCTAGCAAGGAATGAAAAATGTGAGCACACAAGTCAGCCTCGCATGGTATGTCAGAAGTGGGGCCTAAGAAAAATGTCCCACATGGGATGCCAGAGGGAGTGACAAAGGTACAATAGAGTGGCACGATTGAGAGTGAATCAGGTGATAGGGTGAGCACCCAAGTCAGCCTCACATGGTATGGGTAGGGCGAGCACAAAAGTAAGCCTAGCAAGGAATGAAAAAGGTGAGCACACAAGTCAGCCTCGCATGGAGCGTAAAAGGTGAGCACAAAAGTCAGCCTCATGTGGGAGTGTTTGAGAGTGAATCAAAGTGCGATTGAGAGAGCACCCAAGTAAGCCTCATACAGGATGTATGAACGCGTGAGTGAGAGTGAATGAGTACATTTAGTACAGCCATCCCCCCAGAAGTAATACCGAGAGGTAGTTCCTGGGAGGAATGATGGCGGAGCCCAATGGAGTTTAGTCGGTATTAATGGCTGGTCACCATTCGAGTCCGACACGCCCCCAGTGCACCCAGTGTGGTAGATTGGGCCCTACCGTTAGCACGTGTACTGGGCTAGGACATAAAGGTCTTCTCCATTGTAAAAAAAAAGAGGTAAATCACACACAAATCATTTCGTGAGCAAGGGCTAACGAAATCGTGATAGGATTCTTTTTCAGAGTTTTCTTTTCTCGGATGTTTTTTCTCGGGATTCGCTTCCGGTATTTCTCTGCTGGAGCACGGATGTCAGGCAGACCAGCGACACAGTGGGGAGTAACAAAAGTACATTGTGATCGTTACCAGCGGTGCATTTCGAGCGTCGGACGCGAAAAGTCTGCGGTGAAATCGCACAGAACGTGTGAAATCGAAGGGCTGACAGCCAGTTCGCGGTAAGGTGCCAGACATTGCTCCAGTATCTCATCCGCTTGGTGATTACGTCTGTGCAAAGGCGACGGGCAGGCTCGACTAGAATTTCAAGTAAGGCTCGCTCTACGAGACCTTCCCTGGCGGAGTCCTTTAGATCTGCCACCGTACCAAGATCGATGCCGCCTGATCGGACTCGACCCATTAGAGCGACGCAAGCGAAAATTCAACAAGCAGTGTTTGTGGCGAAGGTGATCAACGCCGAAATCGACTCTCCAAAGATGCTATCCCTTATTAACTTCCGCGCTCCGCAACGATCTCTACGCTCCACTGGCTTGCTTCAACCAAAAAAGAAGGGCGATGCTATATCAATAAGTTTATAAGTTTGTTTTACAATAAAATTTACGTTGTGGATCTTAGCTTTTTAAGTTTTTGTGTGCCTCTTACGAGCTTTCCGGGGCTGATCGAGGTATTCATTCCCCCCTCGACAGTCGCATGTAACAAAGCATTCGACCGTATTGACATACCTTTATTACTCTTCAAGCTGCAAAAATATGGCATGGAAAATAAACTCTTGAAATGGCTCGAATCATATTTAACGAAACGCGAACAAACAGTTCGCTTTCAGAATATACTATCTGGACCAATTCGTGTCACCTCTGGCGTACCCCAGAGTTCCCACTTAGGCCCTTTTCTTTTATTTTGTACGTAAATGACATTATCTTTATACTCAAACATTTAAAAGTGCTTATATATGCAGACGACATGAAACTTTTCATGGAAATAAGAAATGTCAAAGACGCTGAAGTATTCTGAAACGAAATCAACCTATTCCACACATGGTGTAGCAAAAGTCTGCTCCAACTTAACGTAAAGAAATGTAACACAATAACCTTCAGCAGAAAATATTTCTATAGACATACACTTAGGAAACCAACTGGTAGAAAAATGCAAAATTGTACGAGACTTAGGCGTAATCTTAGACTCCAAGCTCACATTTGTGGAACATTACAATACAATAATAAACAAAGCAAGTAGTATGGTGGGCTTTATTAAACGCTTAAGCTATAATTTTGAAGACCCCTACACAAATAAATCATTATACAATGCATATGTCAGGCCAATTTTGGAATATTGCAACGTAGTATGGAACCCATACACTATCCTGTATGAAGAACGCATCGAATCAGTCCAAAAACAATTTCTTTTGTACGCACTTCTTAAACTAAACAGGGCGATACTTTTTTTGCCAGCAGTTTAAAGGCGAAACTGTTTTTTTCGTATTTTTTAGGATAATCAAGCTGATACCAGCTATAAATAGTAACAAAGATCGCTATTGAAAAAACCCGGACGAAATCGGTGGTGTAAAACGGTAGTTATTGTAAAAAAACGTAAGGACGATACTTGAATGCTGATAGGTGGGACCGAAAAAGTAAACAATCGCCAAAGGGGCGATACTATCATTTTGTCAATTTCAATAGCAAAAACAAATTTTAATTTATTAATTTCAAATACTTTTTGAAGTTTTGGGTTTCGATCACTGAATCATGCAATCTAGGATGTAAAAACCTGTTTTAATCCACCTAGTGGTGCAATTGTGCCTTTTTCATTTCTTTAAACTATGAGTCTATGGCTGGTTAATGGTTATGTTCGTTTCAATTATGGAAACATCTACTACATTCTTATTACACTTTACACCTACACACAATAGTTTGCCAGCCACGAACCCGATGAGCTATGTGTCGACGGTGAAACATTTGAAACAAAAAATATCATACTTTATAAGCCTAATCAGCATTAGTTCAATGTTGTCCTCCTGCTAACTACGAACGAACCACTCCCCAGCTTAATTCGGAATGCCTTGTGCTATAACGGTGGTATAAAGATGATGGGGTTGAGAGGGGGAAAGGTATGAGTGATGGATGGGATGGTGGCCTGAGGGGGGGGGGGGTGCAATGAGGGGTGATCTAAGGGGAATTTAAATTGGTGGTGACCGGTGAGAGGGAGGGGGGGGGGGGGCAAATCTCTCCTGTTTAAACCCAGAAACCTTATGTCAATGCCGGGATCAGGTTGACGATTTTTAGAGTGATTGCATATCCTTTATATATATATATATATATATATATATATATATATATATATATATATATATATATATATATATATATATATATATATATATATATATATATATATATATATATATATATATATATATATATATATATATATATATATATATATATATATATATATATATATATATATATATATATATATATATATATATATATATATATATATATATATATATATATATATATATATATATATATATATATATATATATATATATATATATATATATATATATATATATATATATATATATATATATATATATATATATATAAGAAAGGCAACAGTCTCTACGCATCGCTCGATCAAGATAGAAGTGTTTTGTTTTCGGTCTGTTGGAAAAAGAACAGTGCAGTAATCCGCGTTCAAGATTATTTTGCCATTCTCTGCCTCTTCGAGGTTTGGACTTTTATTTTCTTTTGTGCGTGTGTTAACCGTTAGGCCACATTCCTCAACCTTTTGTTCGTAAAGCGAGGATCGACAAATAACCAGCTAATTAAGCTGGACTGGTGTGTCGTGGGAAACGAGTATACAGATAAGTGAAATCTACCTTTTTGATACATTTACGGCTTTTTCCCGTCTGCGCGGGTGCTGACCCCGTGCGTTGACGGTGTCGATGGCTTCCTCCCCGGATGGCCAAATGGAGATCGAGTCGACTCCTAAGGCTCTCCCCGACCCAAACAATATCCAGAGCTCTCGACCGGTCCCTTTGTGGTCTTCTTTCGGCCCAAAACAAAATCGCTGAATCTATTACAGATTTCAAAAGACCTAACGGAACGGTTCTCGGCTGTGACCGAAATAAAAAAGGTCCGCTCAGACAGGCTGAGGGTCGTGCTGACTAACTCAAAGCAGGCAAACGATATTGCTTGCTGCGAGCACTTTACGAAGGACTATCACGTGTATATTCCAGCTGTGAAAGTACAGTCTGAAGGCGTTGTCACCGATGACAGTTTGACATGCGAGGATCTGCTGCAGTACGGGGTTGGCCGTTTTAGAGACCGCATACTTCAGCCAGTGAAAATACTCGAGTGCAAGCGTTTGCACTCAGTAGTAGTTGCGGGGGTTGGTTCAAAAACGTACCCCCAATCAAACTCTTATCGGTTGACCTTCGCTGGTACCGCTTTGCCAAATTACGTCCTCTTGCACAAGGTTCGTCTGCCTGTGCGTCTGTTTGTACCGCGGGTCATGAATTGCACAAAGTGTAAACAATTGGGTCACACAGCCACCCATTGTAGCAATAAGGCCCGCTGTGGAAAATGCGGGGAGAATCATCTAGATGATTCGTGCAGTAAGAATGCTGAGAAGTGTCCTTACTGTGCAGAGAATCTGCATGATATCTCGGCATGTCCCGCGTACAAACTACGCGGGGATAAACTAAAACGTTCCCTTGCGGGACGATCCGAACGTTCTTTCGCAGAAATGCTAAAGAAAGCTACACCACCAACCTCAACAAACATCTATGCTCACTTGCCTCCTAACGAGGGCGAGGCTGATGACCCACAAGAGGGAACATCTACTAGGGCGCCTAGAAGTTATAGGAAGAGGAGGAACATTTCCTCTCCTAAAGTTCGTTGTAAAGGCCAGAAGGTATCCCTTGACGGGGCTCCGAAAGTCACATCTATTGGAAGTGTTGCAACCAAACCGAAGCAATTAGCTCCTGGTCTCGGAGGATTAAACTCAGAGAAGGAGTTCCCAGCACTTCCCGGAACATCAAAAATTCCAAGTGTTCCTCTGTTTCAGTTCGAGAATAATCGCGGCACTGGAATTATCAAACTCTCGGACATTGTGGACTGGATAATAAAAACTTTCAATATAACTGATCCTATTAAAAGTCTTATGTTAGCTTTTCTCCCTACAGTAAGAACATTTTTGAAGCAGTTAACTGCTAAATGGCCCCTCCTTTCAGCGATTGTATCTTTCGATGGCTAACTCATCGAACGAGGTCACGGATTTGATCACTGTTCTACAGTGGAATTGCAGAAGTATCATCCCGAAAATCGATTCCTTCAAAATTTTAATAAATAATTTTAGTTGCGATGCATTTGCATTATGTGAAACTTGGTTAACTTCCGACATAGATCTCAACTTCCACGACATTAATATTATTCGCCTGGATCGAGACACCCCCTATGGAGGAGTGCTTTTGGGGATCAAAAAGCGCTATTCCTTCTACAGAATTAACCTTCCCTCGATAACAGGTATTGAAGTTGTCGCTTGTCAAGTAACAACCAAAGGCAAAGATCTTTGCATAGCTTCCATATATATTCCCCCCAACACCGCGATTGGGCATCGCCGGCTACATGACATCATAGAATCCCTGCCTGCACCGCGACTAGTTTTAGGCGACTTTAACTCTCACGGTGCGGAATGGGGTTGCCTTTATGATGATAAGCGTTCCTCTTTAATTCACAATATTTGCGACAACTTCAACATGACAATTCTAAACACGGGTGAAATGACACGGATTCCTCCCCCACCAGCGCGCCCAAGCGCATTAGATTTATCCCTTTGCTCGACCTCGCTAAAGCTAGAATGCGCGTGGAAGGTAATCCCTGATCCCCACGGTAGCGACCATCTGCCGATCGTAGTCTCAATTAATAACGGCTCAAGGCCATTGGAAACAATCAATATTTCGTATGACCTCACACGAAATATCGATTGGAAGAGCTATGCTGCCGCGATATCCGACAACATCGAATCTACTCAAGAACTTCCTCCGGAGGAAGAGTACAGCTTTTTGGCTGGCTTGATTCTCGACAGCGCGAATCAAGCTCAGACTAAGCCAGTACCCGGCGCGAACATACAACAACGTTCTCCCAATCCCTGGTGGGATAAAGAGTGCTCAGACGTGTACGCAGAGAAGGCCGCCGCGTTTAAGACCTTCCGGAACGACGGGTTACCCGCTAGTTTTCGACAGTACGCGACGTTAGACAAGCGAATGAAGAGTTTGATGAAAGCCAAAAATGCGGTTATTGGCGCCGGTTCGTCGACGGATTAACGAGAGAAACATCGATGAGCACTCTTTGGGGAACAGCCCGACGTATGCGAAATCGAAACAGTACTAATGAGAGCGTGGAATATTCAAACCGTTGGATATTCGATTTCGCCAAGAAGGTTTGTTCGGATTCCGCCCCGGCACAGAAGATCTACCGCGCCGCGTCCCGTCACGATAACGCGAACGAAACACCTTTTTCGATGGTGGAGTTCTCACTTGCTCTCTTGTCGTGTAACAATAAAGCTCCAGGGCCAGACAGAATCAAATTCAACTTGTTGAAGAATCTGTTAAACTCTGCCAAGAGACGCTTGTTGAACTTATTTAATAAGTTTCTTGAGGCTAACATTGTCCCACACGATTGGAGGCAAGTGAAGGTCATCGCCATCCAAAAACCAGGAAAACCAGCCTCCGACCACAATTCGTATCGACCGATCGCAATGCTATCTTGTATCCGGAAGTTGTTCGAGAAAATGATGCTATCCCGCCTCGACAATTGGGTCGAAGCAAATGGCTTACTGTCAGATACACAATTTGGCTTTCGCAAAGGCAAAGGGACGAACGATTGTCTTGCGTTGCTCTCAACCGAAATTCAAATGGCCTATGCTAGTAAAGAGCAGATGGCATCAGTGTTCCTAGATATAAAGGGGGCTTTTGATTCAGTTTCTATCAACATTCTTTCGGAGAAGCTGCACCAGCATGGTCTTTCAGCGACTATAAACAACTTTTTACTAAACTTGTTGTCGGAAAAGCACATGCATTTTTCGCATGGTGACTTATCGACATCACGATTTAGCTACATGGGCCTTCCCCAGGGCTCATGTCTACGCCCCCTGTTCCCCCTGTTATACAATTTCTACGTCAACGACATTGATGAATGTCTTGACAATGCCTGCACGTTAAGACAACTTGCAGTTGAAGGCGTGGTGTCTGTAACGGGACCCAAAGCTGTCGATCTACAAGGACCATTACAGAATACCTTGGACAATTTGTCTGCATGGGCTATTAAGCTGGGTATCGAATTCTCCACGGAGAAAACTGAGCTAGTTGTATTTTCTAGGAAGCGTGAACCAGCACAACGACAGCTTCTATTAATGGGTCAAACTATAGCTCAGGTCTTCACAGTAAAATATCTAGGGGTCTGGTTCGACTCGAAAGGTACTTGGGGATGCCATATTCGGTATCTGAAACAGAAATGCCAACAAAGGATCAACTTTCTTCGTACAATAACCGGAACGTGGTGGGGTGCCCACCCAGGAGATCTAATTAGGTTGTATCAAACAACGATACTGTCGGTACTGGAATACGGATGCTTCTGCTTTCGATCCGCCGCGAACATACATTTCATCAAACTCGAAAGAATTCAGTATCGTTGTTTGCGTATCGCATTAGGGTGCATGCAGTCGAGCCATACGATGAGTCTCGAAGTCCTGTCGGGCGTTCTCCCGCTGAAAAATCGATTTTGGGAACTCTCATATCGATTACTCATTCGATGCGATATCTTGAACCCGTTGTTGATTGAAAATTTCGAAAGGCTTGTTGAGCTCAATTCTCAGACCCGTTTTATGTCCCTGTACTTTGACTACATGGCGCAAAATATTAATCCTTCTTCTTACAATCCCAACCGTGTGCATTTCATAAATACTTCTGAATCTACTGTTTTCTTCGACACATCCATGAAAGATGAGATTATTGGAATTCCGGACCATATACGCCCACAAGTGGTTCCAAATATTTTTTATAATAAATTCCGAGAAGTCGACTGTTCTAAGATGTTTTATACTGACGGATCAAACCTCGAAGGGTCCACTGGCTTCGGTATTTTCAATCAAAAGTTCACCGCCTCCTACAAACTCAGTGACCCTGCTTCAGTTTACGCCGCAGAAATAGCTGCTATTCAGTATACCATTGGAGTCATTGACACATTACCCGCAGACCATTACTTCATCGTCTCGGATAGTCTGAGTTCTATTGACGCTATTCGCTCGATGAAACATGGAAAGCATTCCTCGTATTTTTTGGGGAAAATACGGGAGCTACTGAGTGCTTTATCTGACAAATCTTTCCAGATTACCTTGGTGTGGGTCCCTTCTCATTGCTCCATTCCGGGCAATGAGAAGGCGGACTCCTTAGCTAAGGTGGGTGCCATTGAAGGTGACGTTTTTGAAAGACCAATTTGCTTCCACGAATTTTTCAGTATTACTCATCAGAGAACCCTCGAAAGTTGGCAAACCTCGTGGAGCAATGAGGTGCTAGGAAGGTGGCTACATTCGATAGTCCCTAAGGTATCGACGAAACCTTGGTTCAAGGGGATGGATGTGGGTCGTGACTTCATTCGTGTAATGTCCCGACTCATGGCGAACCATTACACGCTGGATGCACATCTCCGACGTATTGGGCTCGTGGAGAGTGGTATCTGCGCTTGTGGCGACGGTTATCACGATATAGAGCACATAGTCTGGGCGTGCACCGAGTACAGTTCCGCCAGGTCTCGGCTTATGGACACCCTTCGGGCCCGAGGAAGACCACCCAACGTCCCGGTTCGAGATGTGTTGGCAAGCCGCGATGTCCTCTATATGTCCCTTATATACACCTTCATAAAAACCATCAATATCCAACTTTAACTGCCCCTTTTTCCTTATCATTCTCAGAAGCGCTCTCTTCCACATGTACCATACACCCACGATGGTTTGATGCGACTCCAAGGCGACACAAAACATCCCTGTCGAATGCGCCAACGAACACGGGACCTAAAGCACGAACATCACACGCACAACTCGAAATGTAGCCGATCAACATCTGAGCCGCACTACGAAATCGTCTGGAGAAACCCTGCCATCTTGAGAACGACCACCTGGCGTCCCAGTACATGATTCTTCCTTATGAAGGCCACCCTGATTCTGTAATCAATCCGTTGATCTCCCGAAGTCTGAAACTGAAATAATGTTCTCCCCCTGCCATGTTTGTCCACCCTACTTCCCCTGACTCTTATACACAGAAGTAACACCCCTTCCCCCACCCACCAAATATCTTCATGAAGCATTTAGCTCTTCTTGCCTTTTCTAGTTTTAACTATTATATTATATGATCTCGTTGAAAATGCCCAACTCTACTACCACATAAAATAACTCTAATTAATGTCTCCGAATCTTTACAAAATTTAATCACGCCCTCTAATTATTTGTACTTTTAAGATAGTCGTAAAAATTTTCCCCCTTAGTTAAACATTATTTGCTCCAATAATCTCATTGCTAAAAATGTCAAACCATATTGCCATCAAAACTAAATGACTCCTCTAATCATACGAAAATTATATTACCCCCTTGTGTATATGTATAGCTATAAATTAGCCTTAGTTTAATTTCAAAAATCAATATGTAATCCCCTAGTTTTAAGTAATTTAAAATGTAAATCAAAACAAAATTGGCACCTTTAAGCTAACGCAAACCTGCCTTATCAAATAAACGAATTGAAAAAAAAAATTAGAAAGGCAAAAAGCTACGTTATTTGTGCATGGCCTCTTAGCTGACAATTAGCTAAAATATATATTTTCGAAATCTGGACGGATCTGATTTTTCAGATTTGGATGAATCTGAAGCTGACAAGTCCATACAAGTTCCAAATAGTGTTATAACTAGTGTATTAGGAAAAGATTGCAGATTTAAAATAACTCATTTGCTCCTTTTATAAACTGGCTGTCCAGAAATGGACGGAAGAAAACAGAACAAAATCTAATATGATTTTTAATTATTCGAGTTGTTTGAAACACCCAAAGAACATCAATTTGAAAGAACAATGTGAACAATCGCTATGGACGTGTGTGACAAAGATCTATTTTGCGGAGAGTACAGTCGCAATGAGACGAGAAGGTATTTATGGAACATTGTTGTCATGTTGTTGTAGCAAATGTTGAAAGTTATGCATTTTTTTGGTGAGCAGTTCTATGTTTCATAGCCATTAAATCAATTTTAACTTTGCTTCCTATTAAATAAAGACCCTTATTACAGTACATTTCTACAAAAACGAGCTCAATAAATCTGAGGATTATGATTGATTACAGAACGCTGGAATTTTCTATTGGAATGTTTTCAGGCAGGAGTTTGATATGGATGCTATTAGACAACTGTGAAATCAAGACCAATAGATCAGTTACATATCAAGACCCCATTCCGACAATTTATCAAAAGTCCTCATGATGTTTACAATAACAGGTTATCAATCTACGGATCAGATAATTGTTATTGTAATATTGAATTAAATCAGTCAGCACCAATAAATTTTCAACTTCAATCCAATATTTTTTTTTTGGGTGTGGTGGGGGGGAGGGTTGTATGGTGTACCCCAAAACCTTCTCTTGGCTACGCCGTTGCTTGGAGTTATTTATTTCGCTTTTCGTTTTCCGATATGTTTCAGATCGATCCGATGGTCATAAGTTAGAAATATTGCAGTCAGAAGGTTCGCACAAATGAACATTTTAGTACTGATAAGTTATCAAGTTCCTTCCAGACAACTTGGAAGTGTTCGGTGATTATTTCTAGCGGTTGTAGATAGTAAAATGAAATACAAAATTCGTTTTATCGAAATAATGTTTAGCTTATTTCAATGGATTATTACTATATTGAACAATAAATAGGCGACAAAGAGTAATCCACAAACAACAAGCCATAACTTTTAAAGTCTTCAAAATAGATATTTGAAGTCTTCAGTAAAATTATTCGCAAAAGTAAGAGCTACAAATTTGCTGAAGACATCATTTCGATATAATCACTTCCAAGAAAATTTGTGAAAATATCTCACTCATAGGGGGATTAATCAGCAAAAGCACAATACCAAAAGAAAGGGCATATTACCTTCATTAAATTCTCCGAAGATACTATTGACCAAAAATAAGCCGTTTTGGCGTTAATAATAGATTACATGTTTTTGGTCATATTTCTGGCAATGGGAAATGATAAAAATCTTTCGCCCGCATTTAATGTTAAATATCTCTTTCGATAATAGTTCGATTTCAACAATCTATAGCTTGTTCGAAAGGTATTCGTTAAAGCTGTCTAAAAACATATAAATTGTTAATCTATATTGTCAATTTCGGCAGATAATTTAAAAAAACTGCAAAAAACGCCATTTTTACGCATTCAAACATTCATATCTTGGAAACTAAACATCAGAATCAAAAACAAATTAATAGCGTTCATACTGTTTTTTAATTCTTTCATTTAAAATTGGTTTGGATAAGATCGGCTCAGCCATTGCTGAGAAACACGAATGAGAATTTGTCCGTTACATACACACACAGCCACACACACACAGACATTGTCCCAAATCGTCGAGCTGAGTCGATTGGTATATAAGACTCGGCCCTCCGGGCCTCGGAAAAATTCTTGAAAGTGTGAGCGAATTCTATACATTTCTTTTATAAGAAATGTAAAACATATTGGTTTTGTTGAACAAACATGAATAACTTATGAAAAGGTCGTATTTTCACGAAGTAATATATTATGTCGAAAAAAATCTAAAATTACTTAAAACCATCTGCATTTTGAAGCACAATTTTTCATGAGAATTTCGAATTGAAAAACCATTTTGAAATAATTTCTATAACTAAATTATTTAAAGAAAAAAATTAAATTAAAATAAAAAATTAAAATTTAAAAGTTAAAAGAATTTTGAAATATGTCAAAACCTTTTATTGTTATTTTCTCCACAATGCAATTAAAATTTAAGCATTTTTACATTTCTTATAAAAGAAATGTATAGAATTCGCTCAAACTTTCAAGATTTTTTCCGAGGCCCGGAGGTCCGAGTCTTATATATCAATCGACTCAGCTCGACGATTTGGGACAATGTCCGTGTGTGTGTGTCTGTGTGTGTATGTAACGGACAAATTCTCATTCGTGTTTCTCAGCAATGGCTGAACCGATCTTATCCAAACCAATTTTAAATGAAAGAGCTAAAAAACAGTATGAACGCTATTAATTTGTTTTTGATTCTGATGTTTAGTTTCCAAGATATGAATGTTTGAATGCTTAAAAATGGCGTTTTTTGCAGTTTCTTTAACTTATCTGCCGAAATTGACAATATAGATTAACAATTTATATGTTTTTAGATAGCTTTAACGAATACCTTTCGTACAAGTTATAGATTGTTGAAATCGGACTATTATCAAAAGAGATATTTAACATTAAATGCGGACGAAAGATTTTTATCATTTCCCATTGCCAGAAATATGACCAAAAACATGTAATCTATTATTAACGCCAAAACGGCTTATTTTAGGTCAATAGTATCTTCGGAGAATTTAATGGAGGCAATATGCCCTTTCTTTTAATATTGTGCTTTTGCTGATTAATCCCCCTATGAGTGAGATATTTTCACAAATTTTCTTGGAAGTGATTATATCGAAATGATGTCTTCAGCAAATATGTAGCTTTTACTTTTGCGAATAATTTTACTGAAGACTTCAAATAGCTATGTTGAATACTTTAAAAGTTATGGCTTGTTGTTTGTGGATTACTCTTTGTCGCCTATTTATTGTTCAATGTAGTAATAATCCATTGAAACAAGCCAAAAATTATTTCGATAAAACGAATTTTGTATTTCATTTTACTATCTACAACCGCTAGAAATAATTCATTTGTGCGAACCTTCTGACTGCAATTTTTCTAACTTATAACCATCGGATCGATCTGAAACATATCGGAAAATGAAAAACGAAATAAATAACTCCAAGCAACGGCGTAGCCAAGAGAAGGTTTTGGGGTTTAACACCATACAACCCCCCCCCCCCCCTCACCCCACCACACCCACAAAAAAATTGGATTGAAGTGGAAAATTTATTGATGCAGACTGATTTAATTCAATATTACAATAACAATTATCTGATCCGTAGATTGATAACCTTATATGTAACTGATCTCTTGGTCTTGATTTCACAGTTGTCTAATAGCATCAATATCAAATTCCTGCCTGAAAACATTCCAATAGAAAATTCCAGAGTTCTGTAATCAATCATAATCCTCAGATTTATTTTCAAATTGATCTTCATTTTTGTATAGATGTACTGTAATAAGGGTCTTTATTTAATAGGAAGGGAAGTTAAAATTGATTTAATGTCTATGAAACATAGAACTGCTCACCAAAAAATTCATAAATTTCAACATTTGCTTAAAATGTTTTTGCCTTTCTCATTCACTCTAAATTTCGTCGATCTAATCCCGAACGGGAGGGCCGAGTGTCATATGCTAATCGACTCAGTTCGTCGAGATCGGAAAATGTCTGTATGTGTTTGTATGTCTGTATGTATGTGTGTGTATGTGTGTATGTGGAAAAAAATGTGACCTCTGTTAATCAGAGATGGCTGGATCGATTTGTACAAAGTTAGTCTCAAATGAAAGGTACAATCTTCCTATCGGCTGCTATTGAATTTTTTATTGATTGGACTTCCGGTTCCGGAGTTACGAGTTGAAGAGTGCAATCACACAGCAAATTCCCATATAAACTGAAATGAAAAATTTTCAAAATCAAATTTGTGTTTTTGATGCCAAATGACATTATAATGCATGAAACATTGAGATTGGTACTTTTTTGCTCTGTTACTATTTTCTGAAAAATTAATTCTGCATAATTTTAAAACTTCAAAAATTACGGTTTCGGAATTATGCCGTTTAGACATTAAGATCGATTTTCATCAAACCCCCACCAATTGTAAAATTGGTATTGTAAAAAAACGTAAGGGCGATACTTCAATGCTGATAGGTGGGACCGAATTTTCTTAATTCTCAGTCGCGTTGGAAATTTGAGTAAAGTATAAACTTCAAATCGATTCAAAAAAAATTCGATTTTTTTTGGCTCAGTACAATATACATAACCCCTTCAGAAAAATCAGTTTTCCCACCACAATGCATTGATTGAGGAATTTAGATATATTATTAACAAAGCTTTAGCAACAATTCTTTTGTATGTCTATTTCATGGGCCATTTTTTCGCCTTCCCATTGATTTGGTTTGAGATTTCTAGCACTGATGTTGTGCTATGCTGATTTGAGTGATTCTCTGAGTCCTGCCACTATCCCATTTAGTATGTGTTATCAAAAACATCGCGAAGCATCAAGTTCAAAATGTTCTCAAACGATATAATATCCGAAGAGAGTGATAAGAGTTATAAGAAATGTTTCATCACACTGTTAGGTGGATTAAAAGCGTTTTTATTTGCAATTAAATTTTAGACGTGTTATGTTTTTGCGTTTGGTATCTGTGAGTTATTTATTAAAAGGGTGTATTTTCACTGCTAGATATTTTTGTTGATGAAAAAAATCAAAATATTTCGTAAAAATTTTTTTAAGAGCATTTGCTTCGAAATTATATTTAGTATTAGCAACGTCGTTGGTATTAGTATTGTATAAGAAAATTATATTTATGACTGGCAAATACTAAGAAATTTATTCATGCGATAGTTTATGTTAAAAGGGAATCCTAAATTAATTGGTGTAAACTTAAGGGTTTATATGTTGCAGATAGAGAAAATTCATAAATTTTCAGCTTTTCCTACACAATATTAGAAAAGCTTCATAAACAGCTTTCCCTAAAAAAATTGTGAAAATTATAAAATATTTGAAAATTTTTGATAGAAGTGACGGGAGGTTGTCGAAAAGTTCGTTAAAAAATTCGTTAAAGAAAATTTTTCTTAAGAGCATATTGATTCGAAATTATATTTAGTATTAGTATTGTATCAGAAAATTATATTTATGACTGGCAAATACTAAGAAATTTAGAAGCATACTTGAAGTTGAAAATGCTCCTTACTGATAATTTCCTAATAATGTAATTACAGTTCCTTCAGTTTTTAGGTTTTCGTTAACAATAAAATCTTTGTTTTTTTTTGTAATTGTTTTTTTTAACATTTTTTTGTTTTCTTATTGGAAAATTTCACCAAAAAATATTCACACGGAAGAATTGATTCCCTAAAACTCGCTATCATATAGTTTTGCTGCATCAATGGAAATTTTCGAACAATATGTTTTGAAAGTAGTGCATTCAGATCTGATACGCCCTTTTTAAATATTACTCTTGAATAAAAATTGTTTGTTTAATAATGCAAAATATTTAGTCTCCCATAAAGATGAAAAGTAAAAGGTTTCATCAGAATCGAAGATGGTCACCATTTTTGACGTAATTGAATCCAACTTGATGAAATTGCTTCACAGAAGAAAACATCTGTCACGTTACATAAGATCAACTGTGTTTTCTTAAAAATGAATAAAATTTTAAGGTTTTCAAAATACAATTTCAAAAAGTAGACTCAAATTAGTAATAAAAAATAGAAGTTAGACACTGTATACATGCTTTTAGTGTGGTCCACAAAACTTTTTCGAATTTTTGATCTGTCACGTTACAAGTTATATGGTTTCCATTACTTCACAATTGAAAATAAGCATCGACCCATATTCATCTCAATTTTTCAAGCAATGTCATCAAATTTAAATTAGAATACGATGGAAAAATGTGGTTCCAGGCAAAAAGTTGGAAATGTGGATTTTGTGTACATTTTTATCTCCTTACGGTCATTTAGTCATTTTCAAGTCAAGCAAGTAGCATCAACAAACTTTTATAAATGGATTTTTTTCTGGGCTCACCATTTATATTTTTAATATTAGAGGTTATATACATACGGAAAACAAACAGTTTGACGCGAAATTTGATAAAAAAAAATTTCGCCTGTGGTTGCAATTTTCGGAGCCTTGACCATATGTTATTAACGGAGCATTAGCAATAATTCGTTTGTATTTCTATTTTATGGGCCATTTTCCGATTTTTCATTGTTTAACCTTTGAGATTTCTTGCATTAATATTGTCCTCTGCTAATTTGAGCGATTCTCTGAGTCCTGTCACTATCCCATGTAATATGTGTTATCAAAAACATCGCGAAGCATCAAGTTCTAAATGTTCTCAATCGATATAATACCAGAAGAAAGCGATAAGAGTTATAAGAAATGTATCATCACACTGTTAGGTGGGTTAAAAGCGTTTTTTCTATTATGCGCACTTTTTCTTCATACATTTAGTCCGTTGTTTCAATTTATTTCGAATTTCATTTCATCTCTTTTCATGATTTCAATAATTTAATCCATTATTTTCCATTTCTTGTTATTTTCTCCATTTTGTGTGCAATACCATTTTGGTTTTTCTACTATTCTTTGTTGTCGATTTCGTCCATTTGCTCCGTTTTTGTTCAATCCATACTATCCAATTCATCATCCCAACTTTCCAATTTTTCAAAGTTTTCCAACTCGTCCATTTTTTTAATTTCTGCATGACTATTTTATTTTTGTCTTTTATATCTATTCCTCTAATTTTATGCATTCTTAACGTTTTATTCACTTTTTCTATTGCTTTAATTATTTCTTGTTGTAATCTTAAATATATTTTACTATTTTCGATTTACCGAGTTTATCAGTTTTATACATATTTTATATTATTGTTTGAATTCTTTTTAGTAGTCTTATATTTATTTATTTCATCTTTGCGACAAGCGCATACAGATTATCATGCCCTATGTTACTGTATGTGATTGATAGGCTATATATATATATATATATATATATATATATATATATATATATATATATATATATATATATATATATATATATATATATATATATATATATATATATATATATATATATATATATATATATATATATATATATATATATATATATATATATATATATATATATATATATATATATATATATATATATATATATATATATATATATATATATATATATATATATATATATATATATATATATATATATATATATATATATATATATATATATATAGCCTATCAATCACATACAGTAACATAGGGCATGATAATCTGTATGCGCTTGTCGCAAAGATGAAATAAATAAATATAAGACTACTAAAAAGAATTCAAACAATAATATAAAATATGTATAAAACTGATAAACTCGGTAAATCGAAAATAGTAAAATATATTTAAGATTACAACAAGAAATAATTAAAGCAATAGAAAAAGTGAATAAAACGTTAAGAATGCATAAAATTAGAGGAATAGATATAAAAGACAAAAATAAAATAGTCATGCAGAAATTAAAAAAATGGACGAGTTGGAAAACTTTGAAAAATTGGAAAGTTGGGATGATGAATTGGATAGTATGGATTGAACAAAAACGGAGCAAATGGACGAAATCGACAACAAAGAATAGTAGAAAAACCAAAATGGTATTGCACACAAAATGGAGAAAATAACAAGAAATGGAAAATAATGGATTAAATTATTGAAATCATGAAAAGAGATGAAATGAAATTCGAAATAAATTGAAACAACGGACTAAATGTGTGAAGAAAAAGTGCGCATAATAGAAAAAACGCTTTTAACCCACCTAACAGTGTGATGATACATTTCTTATAACTCTTATCGCTTTCTTCTGGTATTATATCGATTGAGAACATTTAGAACTTGATGCTTCGCGATGTTTTTGATAACACATATTACATGGGATAGTGACAGGACTCAGAGAATCGCTCAAATTAGCAGAGGACAATATTAATGCAAGAAATCTCAAAGGTTAAACAATGAAAAATTGGAAAATGGCCCATAAAATAGAAATACAAACGAATTATTGCTAATGCTCCGTTAATAACATATGGTCAAGGCTCCGAAAATTGCAACCACAGGCGAATTTTTTTTTATCAAATTTCGCGTCAAACTGTTTGTTTTCCGTATGTATATAACCTCTAATATTAAAAATATAAATGGTGAGCCCAGAAAAAAATCCATTTATAAAAGTTTGTTGATGCTACTTGCTTGACTTGAAAATGACTAAATGACCGTAAGGAGATAAAAATGTACACAAAATCCACATTTCCAACTTTTTGCCTGGAACCACATTTTTCCATCGTATTCTAATTTAAATTTGATGACATTGCTTGAAAAATTGAGATGAATATGGGTCGATGCTTATTTTCAATTGTGAAGTAATGGAAACCATATAACTTGTAACGTGACAGATCAAAAATTCGAAAAAGTTTTGTGGACCACACTAAAAGCATGTATACAGTGTCTAACTTCTATTTTTTATTACTAATTTGAGTCTACTTTTTGAAATTGTATTTTGAAAACCTTAAAATTTTATTCATTTTTAAGAAAACACAGTTGATCTTATGTAACGTGACAGATGTTTTCTTCTGTGAAGCAATTTCATCAAGTTGGATTCAATTACGTCAAAAATGGTGACCATCTTCGATTCTGATGAAACCTTTTACTTTTCATCTTTATGGGAGACTAAATATTTTGCATTATTAAACAAACAATTTTTATTCAAGAGTAATATTTAAAAAGGGCGTATCAGATCTGAATGCACTACTTTCAAAACATATTGTTCGAAAATTTCCATTGATGCAGCAAAACTATATGATAGCGAGTTTTAGGGAATCAATTCTTCCGTGTGAATATTTTTTGGTGAAATTTTCCAATAAGAAAACAAAAAAATGTTAAAAAATACAATTACAAAAAAAACAAAGATTTTATTGTTAACGAAAACCTAAAAACTGAAGGAACTGTAATTACATTATTAGGAAATTATCAGTAAGGAGCATTTTCAACTTCAAGTATGCTTCTAAATTTCTTAGTATTTGCCAGTCATAAATATAATTTTCTGATACAATACTAATACTAAATATAATTTCGAATCAATATGCTCTTAAGAAAAATTTTCTTTAACGAATTTTTTAACGAACTTTTCGACAACCTCCCGTCACTTCTATCAAAAATTTTCAAATATTTTATAATTTTCACAATTTTTTTAGGGAAAGCTGTTTATGAAGCTTTTCTAATATTGTGTAGGAAAAGCTGAAAATTTATGAATTTTCTCTATCTGCAACATATAAACCCTTAAGTTTACACCAATTAATTTAGGATTCCCTTTTAACATAAACTATCGCATGAATAAATTTCTTAGTATTTGCCAGTCATAAATATAATTTTCTTATACAATACTAATACCAACGATGTTGCTAATACTAAATATAATTTCGAAGCAAATGCTCTTAAGAAAAATTTTCCGAAATATTTTGATTTTTTCATCAACAAAAATATCTAGCAGTGAAAATACACCCTTTTAATAAATAACTCACAGATACCAAACGCAAAAACATAACACGTCTAAAATTTAATTGCAAATAAAAACGCTTTTAATCCACCTAACAGTGTGATGAAACATTTCTTATAACTCTTATCACTCTCTTCGGATATTATATCGTTTGAGAACATTTTGAACTTGATGCTTCGCGATGTTTTTGATAACACATACTAAATGGGATAGTGGCAGGACTCAGAGAATCACTCAAATCAGCATAGCACAACATCAGTGCTAGAAATCTCAAACCAAATCAATGGGAAGGCGAAAAAATGGCCCATGAAATAGACATACAAAAGAATTGTTGCTAAAGCTTTGTTAATAATATATCTAAATTCCTCAATCAATGCATTGTGGTGGGAAAACTGATTTTTCTGAAGGGGTTATGTATATTGTACTGAGCCAAAAAAAATCGAATTTTTTTTGAATCGATTTGAAGTTTATACTTTACTCAAATTTCCAACGCGACTGAGAATTAAGAAAATTCGGTCCCACCTATCAGCATTGAAGTATCGCCCTTACGTTTTTTTACAATACCAATTTTACAATTGGTGGGGGTTTGATGAAAATCGATCTTAATGTCTAAACGGCATAATTCCGAAACCGTAATTTTTGAAGTTTTAAAATTATGCAGAATTAATTTTTCAGAAAATAGTAACAGAGCAAAAAAGTACCAATCTCAATGTTTCATGCATTATAATGTCATTTGGCATCAAAAACACAAATTTGATTTTGAAAATTTTTCATTTCAGTTTATATGGGAATTTGCTGTGTGATTGCACTCTTCAACTCGTAACTCCGGAACCGGAAGTCCAATCAATAAAAAATTCAATAGCAGCCGATAGGAAGATTGTACCTTTCATTTGAGACTAACTTTGTACAAATCGATCCAGCCATCTCTGATTAACAGAGGTCACATTTTTTTCCACATACACACATACACACACATACATACAGACATACAAACACATACAGACATTTTCCGATCTCGACGAACTGAGTCGATTAGCATATGACACTCGGCCCTCCCGGTCGGGATTAGATCGACGAAATTTAGAGTGAATGAGAAAGGCAAAAACATTTTAAGCAAATGTTGAAATTTATGAATTTTTTGGTGAGCAGTTCTATGTTTCATAGACATTAAATCAATTTTAACTTCCCTTCCTATTAAATAAAGACCCTTATTACAGTACATCTATACAAAAATGAAGATCAATTTGAAAATAAATCTGAGGATTATGATTGATTACAGAACTCTGGAATTTTCTATTGGAATGTTTTCAGGCAGGAATTTGATATTGATGCTATTAGACAACTGTGAAATCAAGACCAAGAGATCAGTTACATATAAGGTTATCAATCTACGGATCAGATAATTGTTATTGTAATATTGAATTAAATCAGTCTGCATCAATAAATTTTCCACTTCAATCCAATTTTTTTGTGGGTGTGGTGGGGTGAGGGGGGGGGGGGGGTTGTATGGTGTTAAACCCCAAAACCTTCTCTTGGCTACGCCGTTGCTTGGAGTTATTTATTTCGTTTTTCATTTTCCGATATGTTTCAGATCGATCCGATGGTTATAAGTTAGAAAAATTGCAGTCAGAAGGTTCGCACAAATGAATTATTTCTAGCGGTTGTAGATAGTAAAATGAAATACAAAATTCGTTTTATCGAAATAATTTTTGGCTTGTTTCAATGGATTATTACTACATTGAACAATAAATAGGCGACAAAGAGTAATCAACAAACAACAAGCCATATTCATGTAATCTTAAATATATTTTACTATTTTCGATTTACCGAGTTTATCAGTTTTATACATATTTTATATTATTGTTTGAATTCTTTTTAGTAGTCTTATATTTATTTATTTCATCTTTGCGACAAGCGCATACAGATTATCATGCCCTATGTTACTGTATGTGATTGATAGGCTATATATATATATATATATATATATATATATATATATATATATATATATATATATATATATATATATATATATATATATATATATATATATATATATATATATATATATATATATATATATATATATATATATATATATATATATATATATATATATATATATATATATATATATATATATATATATATATATATATATATATATATATATATATATATATATATATATATATATATATATATATATATATATATATATATATATATATATATATATAAGAAATACCTTCTAAGCTCATCTCCCATACGTTCGCCATCGACTAGTGCACGTCCGTTATGAAACCACTCAATTTTACCGATTTCCGAACCAATGATTGTGCAATTAAATGTTGCTGAGCTCCCTGCATTGATGACTTGTATTTGTGGGATGATTTGCACAACCAACTCCGAATTAATTGTCAAATGAATTTGGAGTTTCTGTTCACCAAACTGATTAGCTGCCTTGCATACCTGAAACAGATAATTAATATTTTAACGCTTCCGAAAGCATTGTATTACATAAAATTTGTACATATATTAGAGCATGTAGCAACTTATCAAGAAATTACATAATTTTTTCATCATTAAGGTACACAAAAATGTAATAAGGTAATCGATTGCCACAGCATCCCGATCAGAAACACATATCAAAAAGATTGCAAAACTATATCTTAGGTTGTTACTTGGTATAATTTTCTGTTATTTTAACTATTAACGAGACCTAATTTGTAACACAATATGTTACAAAAATTGCATTCACTACAATCTTGTTATTTCATTCTGTTAGGGATGTTCTTCAGTTAACAAATGTATGTTAGAAGTCGGTTTCCGGCACCAGTCGATTGTCGGCACCCCTACGTAACTTTTGACAGAAAGCAGACATGGACATTCTGATAAATATTATCATAATATTATCAGATAATAAATAATATTTATCAGAATGTCCATGTCTGCTTTCTGTCAAAAGTTACTTAGGGGTGCCGACATATCAATATTTATCAGAATGTCCATGTTATGTGTTATATTAGCAAGTTCTTTTTGTGCCGATTGCTGAAGCTAACGGACTCGAATGTTCTGTTCTACAACCAATATATTTTTTCAACAAGTGAAACTCTACTTGAATTTTTTTATGATTTGCATTGTGTTTCAGAAAGAAGTGAATCGGTCGAAAAAGTGTGCGGGCTATACGAATAGATACCAGACAACAGGGACGTTGAATTCATATTTTTCCATTTTTAGTAAAATTTTTTAACTTTTGACAGAAAGCAGACATGGACATTCTGATAAGTATTATTTAAAGTCACACAATCTCATTTTCGTACACCGCTATGCGGAAAGCTTATATGCATTTTACAAGTAAAAAACCTGTTTTAATCCACCTAGTGGTGCAATTGTGCCTTTCTCATTTCTTTAAACTGTGAGTCTATGGCTGGTTAATGGTTATGTTCGTTTCAATTATGGAAACATCTACTACATTCTTAGTACACTTTACACCTACACACAATAGTTTGCCAGCCACGAACCCGATGAGCTATGTGTCGACGGTGAAACATTTGAAACAAAAAAATATCATTCTTTATAAGCCTAATCAGCATTAGTTCAATGTTGTCCTCCTGCTAACTACGAACGAACCACTCCCCAGCTTAATTCGGAATGCCTTGTGCTATAGCGGTGATATAAAGATGATGGGGTTGAGAGGGGGAAGGGTATGAGTGATGGATGGGATGGTGGCCATGCCTGCAATAAGACTATGATGCATGACTACGGTGTTAGCACCAAAAAAGAAAATATCCACGAGAATCATTCAGTTGTGCACCCGTTCGATCCAAATCGGTATTTGGAATTCATACCAGATGTTTTTAAAAGCTGTGTCAACGGTTGGATTGCTAATGGTGTCATAACTGTACCAGAATGGTATAAACAACGGCAAGGATTGAAATCATCATTGGTAGATAGGGATCATCTGACGCTTCTTGTAGCTACAGAGGACAATCAAGATCTTAAGTTAGCATATCGTTTGCGGCCTGCTGATGTAGATTTTGAGAATCTTAAGACGTCGAATGTCGATAAAATGAAGGTCAGCAATTCTACGAAGTACTGCAGCTATCACGTTGCCACTGCGCTCTATGTTCTGGTCGATCAAACAAATAATCATACATTGAACACCACTGCTGCTTTTATCAATGATCTGTCGAAATGGTATGAGCTCATGACGTTAAAATCCACAGAAACCCCTCTCAAACAATCGAGTACAGATGCATTACAACATCTTGAAATAATGATCAAACTATTTGGGGACATCAAAGTATGTTCGAAACTGTACTGATTATATTTACCTTATGTAATATTATTTTTGATTGTAATTTCTACAGGTTGGAAAAGATGGACACTGGAAACCATGGCAAACCTCACTTGTCATGTCCACCAGAGCTGTCATCCGACTGCAGAATTCATTGTTTAGCTATTATGGCTTTACGGAGCTGTATACGTCGAGGCTGACGCAAGATTGTCTCGAAAACTTATTTTCAATTATGCGTATGAAACAGCGAAGACCTACACCAATTCAGTTTCGGGGCCACTTACGAACAATAACTGTTGCACAATATATGCAAACAATCAAAGTTCATATGATAAGGATGATGGCGTCTTTCTGACCGCATTCTTTGAGCAAATTGACGAAAAAAAACCTATTTTAATCCACCTAGCGGTGCAATTGTGCCTTTCTCAATCATGAATCACGAGAATGTGTAGCGATCCGTACGAAATTTTATAAACATCTTTGGGGATATTATGGCTATCATTTGGGACTAAGTTTGTGAAAATCGGCCCAACCATTTCCGGGAAACTGATGTGAGTTCGTAAATTTTGAAAGATGGCCGCTTTTCCCGAGCACTTCCGGAACCGTCTATGGTGGTCAATGTAGTGAACGAAAGTTTGGTTGGCCGTCGGTGACCTAGAACAGCAAATTTAAGTTGTTTGAGAGACATTTTAGCGAAATTTTTACCTTTTTTGCTTTCATCGGAGTAACGGTTTGAATCACAATTTGCTATGTGATCGCACGCCACAACCTATAACTCCGGAACCGGAAGTCGGATCGGGATGAAATTAAATAGCCATTTACAGGGACGCAATACTTTTCATTTGAGGCCAAGTTTAGTCGAATCGGTCTAGCCATCTCCGAGAAACCGATATGACTGTTATTCTGAATTTAGATACTTCCGCCGGGGCTTCCGGAACCGATGATGGTGGCCAATGTGGCCAAATAGACTTTGAATGGATGTTAGTGACCTAATACTACAAATCGAAGCAGTTGTGGCCATATTTTCGAAAAATTTCACCTCTATGCATTCATTGCAGTATTTATTAAAATCGACATTTTCTGCGTGTTCGTACTCATCACCCTGTAATTCCGGAACCGGAAGTCGGATCCATGAGAAATTCAATAGCAGCCTATGGAAACGTTGCACCTTTTATTTGAGACTAAGTTTGTCAAAATCGGTTCAGCCATCTCTGAGAAAAATGAGTGACATTTTTGGTAACATACACACACACATACGCACATACACACACATACATACATACACACATACATACACACACAGACATTTGCCGAACTCGACGAACTGAATCGAATGGTATATGTCACTCGGCCCTCCGAGCCTCCGTTAAAAAGTCGGTTTTCGGAGCAATTGCAATACCTTTCTATTGAGAAAGGCAAAAATTTCACCTTTTTACATTCATCGCAGAATTCGTTAGAATCGAGATTTGCTGCGTGATCGTACGTATCACCCTGTAATTCAGGAACCAGAACTCGGATCCACACAAAATTCAACAGCAGCTGATGGACCTTCCATTTAAAATCAAGTTTGTCAAAATCGGTTCAGAAAATTCCGAGAAACCGATGTGGACAAATCAACAAATTTTGTTTTGTAACCATTCTCTTCAACTCGTAATCCGGGACAAGATGTCGGTTGAAAATCAAATTCAATAGCAACCTATGGGAATAGTATACCTTTCATTTGAATCTTAGTTTGTAAAAATCGGTTCAGCCATCTCCAAAAAACCGATGTGGACATTTTGTTAACAAATCCGCACATACACACATACATACATACATACATACATACATACATACATACATACATACATACACACATACACACATACATACACACAGATATTTTGCAATCTCGGCGAACTGAGTTGAATGTTACTTGAGACTCGGCCCTCCGGGCCTCGGTTAGAAAGTCTGTTTTTGGAGCAATTGCGTAACCTTTCTATATGAGAAAGGCAAAAGAATAGTATTTAATTAGCTTAATCAGCATGAGTTCAATGTTATCTTCATGTGATTATATTTTGAAATGTTGGTGGAATGGGTTTAAGAGTGGAGGGAATGGACGGTTAGTAGAGTGGGAGTGGAGGATGCGTCAGAAATCCTTTATCTTATTTTGGTATACGGGGTGGATGAAGGAAATGCGAGCGTGAGGGTGGTCCAAGGGGACGGTAGTGGCGAAGGAGGGAGATGTAAGGACAAGGCGGGGGAAGAGGGGCGGAGGGGCTCTGATGGAATACTCAGCTGCATATTTTGCCTTCCATTTGAGACTTGGTTTGAGAAAATCGGTTCAGTCATCACCGAAGAACCGATGTGACATTATTTGTGTAATATGCCGGGAATTCCGGACTTCCGGAATCGTCGATAGTGGACAATATATTCAAAGAATGTTTGATTGGCAATCAGTGATCTAGATCTGCGATTAGAAGTAATTTGGTGACCATTTCAATAGTTTTTAGCCTCTGAGGTATTACGATTGTACCGATTTATATGGGAAATTCCTGTGTATCCTTACTAACACCCCTGTAAATCCGGAAGCAAGAGTCAGAACAGAATGAAATTCAGCAGCAGTCAATGGTATTACTGTATCTTTCATTTGAAATCAAGTTTGTAAAAATCGGTAGAGAATTCGTTGCGGAAAGGGTGTGATATAAGCTTAGGAACTTGGCGGGTTCCCCGGGGCGTCATGAACTGTCATAGGTGGCCAATGTGGTCAAAGCTGCTTTGATTGGTCATTAGTGATCCAGACCCGCAAACTAGAGTAATGTTACATCAATTTTAATATGTTTTACATCATTTGAACATCATGGTGGTACCAGTTTATATGGGAATTTGCTGTGTGACCGCACTCTTCAACCCGTAACTCCGGAACCGGAAGTCGGGTCAACTAAAAATTCAATAGCAGATTATGGGAGCGTTATACCTTTCATATGAAACTAAGTTTGGAAAATCGGTTCAGCCATCTCTGAGAAAATTGTGTGAGTTTAAATGACACACACACATACACACACACACATATATATACACACACAGACATTTGCCGATCTCGACGAACTGAATCGAATGGTGTATGACACTCGGCCCTCCGGGCCTCCGTTAAGAAATCGATTTTTACAGTGATTGCATAGCCTTTCTTTATATGAGAAAGGCAAAACCGTGGAAGACCGTAAACATCGAGCTGCTCAGCAGCAAGAGTTCAGCGTAAAGAGCTCTATCGTTGTTGATATCTCAGAACGCGCCCATCAACTGCTCTTGATGGATAAGTCTGAAGCAAACGCATTGTTTCACATTTCCGGATACATCATGGGCAGTATCAGAAAGTGTTTAAAAATTTGCGAAAAATGTTATGAACCATGTGTAACGAATGTACCCTTCAACAAAGCATATGGCAAGTACTCAAGCTTGCTAGGAAATGCGAGAGGAAAACCATATGTTTACGTTTCGAACCGAATTTTTGATTTTTTTGTATGTATGGAATCAGACTGGAAACAGCATGTCAGTAAAGAAGTGACTAACGAGTCAGTTGAAGCGCTGAAACGACACTTGGAGGAATATGACTTAGATATTCCAGATTGTCATAGCTTAAAGAAAAAAATATTCAGGCGTTTCGTTCAGTTCAGAACAAAAACAAGTCGCGTGAGCAAAATCCGGAAACGAAAATTTGATAGTCGCAGCATGCTGAATTAACATCCATCTCTTATTACTCTTTGATTATATTCGAATATATTATTTCATTTGATTCTTTCATACAACATTTGTTTATTTGGTTGCTTCTCCTTTTATTTATTCCTATTCAATAATATTTTTTATCACTATAGAATGTTATCGTACCTAAAACATAATACTAAAAAAGGCCTTTTCTATTGCACAGTTTTGATTTTTTTTTGTTACTATCATCTCAACTATTATTATTGATCTGATGATTCATTTATTGATATATTTAAAAAAGGAAACATTTTCTCAATTTCAAATACAATACTCCCCGTATTAATCACTCTGAGGACAGCCGGTTCAATCTGACATTTGCGTGCCGGATCAATTTGATACGCGTTTTTTTTTTTCCGCAGGTCCCGTCCCAGAGAAACAGTTGTTGCATTTGAGCGAATTCGTTGCCAGAATTCTCGCACAAATCGCGCAAAATGTTCGCAGAAACTCTGCCAGCATCAATTTCGCTTTGCTAAACTTTTGCTAACTTTCTTCCCTCCACGCTGACCGGGAGAGGATTAAAGCTTTTCAAAACGCAATTTTTGAGTACGCATTAAATCTGCCTTTTGTATCATGAACTGTGCGCATTGAAGACGGGTTTGAACCATTTTATATTTTTGTTGGGTTTTGGAATAATGTTCGCTGTTGGGATAAAACCGACACGCTGTCTAGATGGTTATGTATATTTGTGATCCATTACGAATGACTGGGGGAATCTTTGTGATAGTTCAATTCCACTATTATCACACTATACCAAAAGCAGAAATGCACAGGAAGGCTTTTATTATGTGTATTGCTTATCAGTCCCTTTTGAATTAAAAAAAAATAAATTTTTGTTTTGTTTGGTCTCTAGGATTATCCTGGATAAACTTTATCACAGTAAGACGTTGATCTTTTGTGTACATCGTTGGGTCGTTGCTGATCAGAATCCCGAAAAGTCAAAACCTGAAGTAGGTAGCTTTACCGCGTGAATGAATTTTAACAGCAAAGAATGTGCAACGTATGCAACTCTTCTCTTAATATGAAATGACATTGAAGGTTGCAATGATGTTCGGAAGGATTATTTGAAAACATCCATATTATGAAAAAATCATATAGGATGAAATACTCTTGCTTATAACGCTAAACTTTTGCACTCTCTTCCTTTTACTTCGTGATGAAGCTACAATATGCACATATTTGTATCACACATACTTATCTATGCATCACACTTACTTTCACTTTGACACACACAAGTACATATTACATTTTCAATAATAAAGTGTAGCGAAAATTATTTTTTATTAAATTAATTTTTTGAGAACCTCACAAAAATAGGTCTTGCCAAGAACCTTCCAAACAAGTATTCTACACAAAAATATAATTTTATTGGTTTTGTGACAATTCAGAAAAAAGGTATCTAAAGCTTTTGGTGTCGGTTTTAATCATACTTCTCCTACAGGTTAAACCATTTAAAATTTTATTAACCAGAAAATTACTATGAGAAGTTGTTCCTCTGTCATAATAATAATTTTATAATGAGAGGTTGGTTAACTTGATTGCAATATCAGCCAGGGTATTCAGATAAATTCAATTTTCTTGAACGATATAGACACTGTGGATATACAGAATAACTTTTGAACCAGAAGTCGTAGCCTATTACTTTTCTTGGAAAAGTTGTACACTGTACTAGTATCTGCCGGAGTTAGCATTGTACATTTTTTAGAACACATAGGAAACTGCCTACACGAATTTAAATATTGTTCATTGTTTATCCATGTTAAATCATTTACAAACTTTAAACCATTTGTGCCAAAATATAATGCAGCATATCAAATCAAAATTTTGCATTTAGTTAATGGTGATCGTAGTTCTAGATCGGTTTCACTGAATATGAAAATTTGTGCCACCCTAGTAGTCATATGTTTGTTGAACATGTATGTGAAAATAGTGAAAACTGACGAAGCTACGGCATTTATCTTGAAATGTATCCAGTGAAAATGTAATCGTACACAGAGCATTCGTTGATTTTGATCCCTAGGACCATTTAAAAATCTGATGAAAAAACAACAATAAGATAACGATCATACAAATAAATATGCAAAGAGCTGCGTATGCAGTTTTGCCGAGCTGTAACATAAACATGCTATCGTCGAAAGCAATCATCCCTGCAAAGTTAGGCTCCATTTAGAAAGTTCCATCTGGTGATTAGGGACCATTCATAAGTTACGTAACGCGTTTAGGGGGGGGGGGTACGAGAAGTTGTGACATATGGGGGAGAGGGAGTAAGCCAGATCGTTACGTAACAATTTTTTTCGAGGAATTTGTTACGTAATAGGGGAGGGGGGATAGAGAAATTTCTGACAACTTGTTACATGGGGGGAGGGAGGAGTCAATTTTGGGCAATTTTTGCGTTACGTAGTTTATGAATGGCCCCTTACCTATCATTGAGAATGGCATTGGCTTTAAATTTACAAGCAAAAACGTGTTTAATCCACCTAACAGTGTGATGAGACATTTCTTATAACTCTTATCACTCTCTTCGGATATTATATCGTTTGAGAGCATTTAGAACTTGATGCTTCGCGATGTTTTTGATAACACATACTACATGGGATAGTGGCAGGACTCAGAGAATCGCTCAAATCAGCATAGGACAACATCAGTGCTAGAAATCTTAAACCAAATCAATGGGAAAGCAAAAAAATGGCCCATAAAATAGACATACCAACGAATTATTGTTAATGCTCTGTTAATAAAATATCTATATTGTGGTGGGAACACTGATTTTTCCTAAAGGGGTTATATATTGTACTGAAACAAAAAAAACGATTTTTTTAATCGATTTGAAGTTTATACTTTACTCAAATTTCCAACGCGACTGAGAACTGAGAAATCAACGCTTTTTCTTGAAAAGGGCGATACTAGCAGTGATACCATTCAAAGAAAATCAACAGTGAATATTTCCAGACTTGGTTTTATTTCCTATTTAAGAACTATTGTGTTTTTTCCATCCTAGATTGCATGATTCAGTGATCGAAACTTAAAACTTCATAAAGTATTTGAAATTATTAAATTAAAATTTGTTTTTGCTATTGAAATTGACAAAATGATAGTATCGCCCCTTTGGCGATTGTTTACTTTTTCGGTCCCATCTATCAGCATTGAAGTATCGCCCTTACGTTTTTTTACAATAACTACCATTTTACACCACCGATTTCGTCCGGGTTTTTTTCAATGGAGATCATTGTTACTATTTACAGCTGGTATCAGTTTGATAATCCTAAAAAATACGAAAATTACAGTTTCGCCTCTAAACTGCTAGCAAAAAAGTATCGCCCTGTTTGTTTGCATGGAGCGTGGAGGGCGAAACTTTAATTAAACAAACAAAAATACAGTTTCGCCCGTTGTATTTTTTGCTGTAGTTTAAGAAAGCAATATCGTAGAATCAAATTTTTTAGGTTACAACTGTTACAAACGCAACAAGCGTTTCAAAGCCCTCATTCGCATGTAAGAAAAAAGCCCTATGTTTACATTTGTAAGTATCGCCCTTTTCACAAAAAAAAGCGTTGAAATGAAATCGCAGCTCCTGATATCACGCTATCTCTGAAGTACATGCGTGCATAGTTTCAAATTTTACTTCGACATCGACTTTTTCTAAAGGTGACTTTCCAGTAGTATTCTTGATTTGAATTATTATCGCTAATCCTAATGCCAAAGAACAAATAAAAACCTCACGAAAACGAACCGTTTGGGAAAATCATCATCATTACTGGAACTTCATTTTCAAGAAACTTTTCGATAACCTTCCGTCACTTGCGTTAATGCACTGGGTGCACAGTAAGGTGACAAAAAAATGACCCCTATTGGCCCACCTCTGCGTCGATTCCTAGTCCCACCAGGAGTACTTGCACCAAATTTGAAGCAAATCGGACAAGTCTAACTACCGGACCAACGGGCCTGAAATTTGTATGGGAATTTTCAACAATTTACATGGAGAAAACCCACCAGCACGCATTTTCGCCGCTAGGTGGCACTGTATGCATCGTATTATCACTGTAAATGAAAATAAGAAGGATAATTGAATTGTCTACAACTTTGTCGAAGATTGCAAGTAAATCCGACTTTGTTAAAAGAAGTTTTAACGAAGTGATGTCTGAGTCAGTTTTGCATGGGGCCTTATAGTGCATGGTTGTGTATCAGTACTCGATTCACACGAACTAAACATTTTTGTGAAATAATCGTTAGGTTTAGCTCAATGGTATGTTCAGAAGAATTATAGTAAATAATACGAGTCATTGATTAGAAAATTTTAGTTCCACCTGTTACCGCATAGAGGGCGCCAACACTAACTTTTCAACGGAGAGAGATAGAAATTTGGTGTCTTCTACAAAGTTATAGAACAGGCATTTTCCAGTATTTCTTCTGAACATCTTGATACTCTATCTCTCTTCTATGAAAAGTTAATAGTGGCGCCCTCTATGCGGTCACAGGTGGAACTAAAATTTTCTAACCAAAACATAACTCGTATTATTTACGATAGTTCTTGTAAACATACTATTCGGCTAAATCTAACCATTATTTCACAAAAATATATAGTTCGCGGGAGTCGAGTACTGATACACAACCATGTACTGCTAGGCCCCATGCAAAACTGACTCAGACATCACTTCGTTAAAAGTTTAATAACTTCTTTTAACATAGCAGGATTTACTAGCAGTCTTCGACAAAGTTGTAGATAATTAAAATATCTTTCTTATTTTCACTTACAGTGATAATACGTTGTATACAGTGCCACCTAGCGGCGAAAATACGAGCTAGTGAGTTTTCTCCATGTAAATTGTTGAAAAATCCAATATAAACTTCAGACACGTTGGTCCGGTAGTTAGACTAGTCCGATTTGCTTCAAATTTGGTACAAGTACTCCTGGTGAGACTAGGAATCGACTCAGGGGTGGGCCGATTGAGTTTTCAAAAATTCATCATTTTTCTGGGCAGTCTAGTGCACAGTGCTCTAAAAATCTAGCGAAATCGTCTTAGGGCACCAGCGGGTCTGTAAAGAATACTAAAAATTAATTTCTATTCCATAATTTTCAGTTCAGCAATTCGAGAGTTCGTGCTCACCGCAAACCATGAAAAATAGACTACGTTGTGAAGCGATGATCACTATTTATTAAAAAATCACGGTTAAATAAAAAATAAAACTAATAAAAAATTTCAAATAGTTTATAATTTTCACAAACCTATTAGGAAAAATTGTGTAATAAGCTTTCGTAATATTGTGTAGGAAAAAAGCTGAAAATTTGAAAAGAAATCTGAGGATTATGATTGATTACAGAACTCTGGAATTTTCTATTGGAATGTTTTCAGGCATTAATTTGATATTGATGCTATTAGACAACTGTGAAATCAAGACCAATAGATCAGTTACATATCAAGACCCCATTCCGACAATTTATCAAAAGTCCTCATGATGTTTACAACAACAGGTTATCAATCTACGGATCAGATAATGTTATTGTAATATTCAATTAAATCAGTTTGCATCAATAAATTTTCAACTCCAATCCAATATTTTTTGTGTGGTGGGGGGGGGGGCTGTATGGTGTTAAAACCTTCTCTTGGCTACGCCGTTGCTTCGAGTTATTTGTTTCGCTTTTCATTTTCCGAAAGGTTTCAGATCGATCCGATGGTCATAAGTTAGAAAAATTGCAGTCAGAAGGTTCGCACAAATGAACATTTTTGCACTGATAAGTTATCAAGTTCCTTCCAGACAACTTGGAAGTGTTCGGTGATTATTTCTAGCGGTTGTAGATAGAAAAATGAAATACAAAATTCGACTTATCGAAATAATGTTTGGCTTATTTCAATGGATTATTACTGTATTGAGCAATAAATAGGCGACGAAGAGTAATCCACAAACAACAAGCCATAACTTTTAAAGTATTCAAAATAGATATTTGACGTCTTCAGTAAAGTTATTCGCAAAAGCAAGAGCTACAAATTTGCTGAAGGCATCATTTCGTTATAATCACTTCCAAGAAAATTTGTGAAAATATCTCACACATAGGGGGATTAATCAGCAAAAGCACAATACCAAAAGAAAGAGCATATTACCTCCGCTAAATTCTCCGAAGATACTATTGACCTAAAATAAGCCGTTTTGGCGTTAATAATAGATTACATGTTTTTGGTGATAATTCTGGCACTGGGAAATGATAGAAATCTTTCGTCCGCATTTAATGTTAAATATCTCTTTTGATAATAGTCCGATTTCAACAATCTATAGCTTGTTCGAAAGGTATTCGTTTAAGCTGTCTAAAAACATATAAATTGTTAATCTATATTGTCAATTCCGGCAGATAATATAAAAAAAACTGCAAAAAACGCCATTTTTACGCATTCAAACATTCATATCTTGAAAACTAAACATCAGAATCAAAAACAAATTAATAGCGTTCATACTGTTTTTTAATTCTTTCATTTAAAATTGGTTTGGATAAGATCGGTTCAGCCATTGCTGAGAAACACGAATGAGAATTTGTCCGTTACATACACACACACAGACATTGTCCCAAATCGTCGAGCTGAGTCGATTGGTATATAAGACTCGGCCCTCCGGGCCTCGGAAAAAATCTTGAAAGTTTGAGCGAATTCTATACATTTCTTTTATAAAAAATGTAAAACGTGATTGGAACACTTCAGTGAACCACCTGTTCCTTCTCTTTTACATTTCTTATAAAAGAAATGTATAGAATTCGCTCAAACTTTCAAGATTTTTTCCGAGGCCTGGAGGGCCGAGTCTTATATACTAATCGACTCAGCTCGACGATTTGGGACAATGTCTGTGTGTGTGTGTATGTAACGGACAAATTCTCATTCGTGTTTCTCAGCAATGGCTGAACTGATCTTATCCAAACCAATTTTAAATGAAAGAACTAAAAAACATAATGCTTTCAGCAAATTTGTAGCTCTTACTTTTGCGAATAACTTTACTGAAGACCTTAAATATCTATTATGAATACTTTAAAAGTTATGGCTTGTTGTTTGTTGATTACTCTTTGTCGCCTATTTATTGTTCAATATAGTAATAATCCATTGAAATAAGCCAAACATTATTTCGATAAGTCGAATTCAGTATTTCATTTTTCTATCTACAATCGCTAGAAATAATCACCGAACACTTCCAAGTTGTCTGGAAGGAACTTGATAACTTATCAGTGTAAAAAATGTTCATTTGTGCGAACCTTCTGACTGCAATTTTTCTAACTTATAACCATCGGATCGATCTGAAACATATCGGAAAATGAAAAGCGAAATAAATAACTCCAAGCAACGGCGTAGCCAAGAGAAATTTTGGGGTTTAACACCATACAACCCCCCCCCCCCCCCACCACACCCACAAAAAAAATAGGATTGAAGTGGAAAATTTATTGATGCAGACTGATTTAATTCAATATTACAATAACAATTATCTGATCCGTAGATTGATAACCTTATATGTAACTGATCTCTTGGTCTTGATTTCACAGTTGTCTAATAGCATTAATATCAAATTCCTGCCTGAAAACATTCCAATAGAAATTTCCAGAGTTCTGTAATCAATCATAATCCTCAGATTTATTTTCAAATTGATCTTCATTTTTGTAGAGATGTACTGTAATTAATAGGAATAATAGGAAGGGAAGTTAAAATTGATTTAATGTCTATGAAACATAGAACTGCTCACCAAAAAATGCATAACTTTCAACATTTGCTTAAAATGTTTTTGCCTTTCTCATTCACTCTAAAATTCGTCAATCTAATCCCGACCCGGAGGGCCGAGTGTCGTATGCCAATCGACTCAGTTCGTCGAGATCGAAAAATGTCTGTGTGTATATGTATGTGTGTATGTGTGTATGTGGAAAAAAATGTGACCTCTGTTTCTCAGAGATGGCTAGATCGATTTGCACAAAGTTAGTCTCAAATGAAAGGTACAACCTTCCCATCGGTTGCTATTGAATTTTTTATTGATTGGACTTCCGGTTCCGGAGATACGAGTTGAAGAGCGAAATCACACAGCAAATTCCCATATAAACTGAAATGAAAAATTTTCAAAATCAAATTTGTATTTTTGATGCCAAATGATTTTAAAATGCATGAAACATTGAGATGTTTGACAAAAGTTGAGTTTTTTGGACTTTGGTACATTTTTGCCTTTCTCATATAGAAAGGTTATGCAATCACTCTAAAAATCGTCAATCATACCGGCCCGGAGTGAGCATGCAGTGAGGGGTTGCTACTTTAAAATTAAAACTAGTTTAAAATTTCTAAACAAGTTGAACATTTTCGGCAGGACCCGAATCTCCCGGATCTTGCTCCATGATCCGCCGCTGGTTTCAAGCGATGTTTCAGTATCACATAGTATCTCATGATCGTGGCTGTCGATCCGTTGTATGTATGTGCAAATCGAACTGAACATGTAATATTCATTTCCACCATTATATTGAACATAACCAGCCATGGAATCGTAGTCTGGACAAATGAGAAAAGCACAATTGCACCACTAGGTGGATTAAAACAGGTTTTTATTTTGAGAATGCGTCGAGTTAAGACGAAAACGTAATATGATTAATAACGAGGATAACACTTTCCGAATGTAGAGAGAAATTTATGAAAAATTACGATTTCCATTCGACTCTAGCAGGTCCTGATCGATTTTGATGAGCATTTGATTTTTGTTGTATGACCAATTATATGTATAGGTAAAATGTTCAAAAACAGTAATTTAAGGTCAAGATAGCATCATTTTGAAACTGCCAATTTCGGAGGTTTAGTATCTTCGATGAGTTTTACAAACGTTAAAGAGCGCATCATTTGATAAAATAATTTTGACGGTATATCGTCCAAGAAGTATTTATGGTGAATTTTCTCAGGTTAATATTCATGACTACAATATAGTCTCAACAAATTCGCTAAAGACACGAACTCTGTTAATATTTTCTGAAAAATTAATTCTGCATAATTTTAAAACTTCAAAAATTACCGTCACCAAACCCCCACCAAACCGAATTTCTGGCTACGCCGCTGACTTCAAGTAAGTAAAAACAAAGTGGTTCTACACTCGTTCACAAGAAACTTCTTCGAATGCTGAATATCTATTATAATACATTGAAACCCCGATTTTATCAGCCAAATATGAACATATGTGTGATGGGCTCTAGCAGACGAACAAGACTGAATTCGAGTAAATCCTTTCTTGAGCATGTTTTCCTTATCATGAAGATAGAAATATGCAAAAATAAAAAGTTCATCATGATCAGAAATAGTTATCAGACTACATCAAGGGACGGGAAGAATATTTTAACAGCTTCAGTTTATTATAAAGAAAAAAAAAGTCAATGTCCCCATTTTGTCAGCCTAAAATACACCATGAGACTGATAAAAATGGGTCTTCATTGTATGTATTATTCACTGTGTTTCACATTAATAGGTACATTTCATTTTTGGGGATTTTTTTTATTTAATTTTTTTTATTTAATTTATTCTAACTATAACAATTTTTAGGTAGTTTTCAAGGGGTTATTTTATAGACTTCTTCCAAAATTTGGCGAACCTATTCCAATTCGTATATCAATTAATTGGTATACTTAAGGGTTTATATGTTGCTGATAGAGAAAATACTGAAATTTTAAGCTTTTTTCCTACACAATATTACGCAAGCTTATTAAACAATTTTTCCTAATAAGTTTGTAAAAATTATAAACTATTTGAAATTTTTTAAGTTTTATTTTTTATTTAACCGTGATTTTTTAATAAATAGCGACCATCTCTTCACAACGTAGTCTATTTTTCATGGCTTGCGGTGAGCACGATCTCTCGAATTACTGAACTGAAAATTATGGAATAGAAATTAATTTTTTGTGTTCTTTACAGATTTAACTCGCCGCGCAGATTGCTTTGAATTAGACCCGCTGGTGCCCTAAGACGATTTCGCTAGATTTTCAGAGCACTGTGCACCCAGTGCATTAACGCAAGTGACGGAAGGTTATCGAAAAGTTTCGTGAAAATAAAAATTCCAGTAATGATGATGATTTTCTCAAACGGTTCGTTTTCGAGAGGTTTTTATTTGTTCTTTGGCATTAGGATTAGCGATAATAATTCAAATCAAGGATTACTGGGAAGTCACCTTTAGAAAAAGTCGATGTCGAAGTAAAATTTGGAACTATGCACGCATGCACTTCAGAGATAGAGTGATATCAGGAGCTGCGATTTCATTTCAACGGTTTTTTGTGAAAAGGGCGATACTTACAAATATAAACATAAGGCTTTTTTAATACATGCGAATGATGGCTTTGAAACGCAACAAATTAACCTAAAATTAGGATTCTACGATATTGCTTTCTTAAACTACAGCAAAAAAATACAACGGGCGAAACTGTATTTTTGTTTGTTTATTTAAAGTTTCGCCCTCCGCGCTCCATGCAAACAAACAAAGCGATACTTTTTCTGCTAGCAGTTTAAAGGCGAAACTGTTTTTTTTTCGTATTTTTTAGGATTATCAGCTGTAAATAGTAACAATGATCGCTATTGAAAAAACCAGGACGAAATCGGTGGTGTAAAATGGTAGTTATTGTAAAAAAACGTAAGGGCGATACTTCAATGCTGATAGGTGGGACCGAAAAAGTAAACAATCGCCAAAGGGGCGATACTATCATTTTGTCAATTTCCACAGCAAAAACAAATTTTAATTTAATAATTTCAAATACTTTATGAAGTTTTAGGTTTCGATCACTGAATTATGCTATCTAGGATGTAAAAAACACAATAGTTCTTAAATAGGAAATAAAACCAAGTCTGGAAATATTCACTGTTGATTTTCTTTGAATGGTGTCAATGCTAGTATCGCTTTTCTCAAGAAAAAGTGTCGATTTCTTAGTGCTCAGTCGCGTTGGAAATTTGAGTAAAGTATAAACTTCAAATCGATTCAAAAAAATTCGAGAGCATTAGCAATAATTCGTTTGTATGGCTATTTTATGGGCCATTTTTTCGCTTTCCCATTGATTTGGTTAGAGATTTCTAGCACTGATGTTGTCCTATGCTGATTTGAGCGATTCTCTAAGTCCTGCCACTATCCCATGTAGTATGTTTTATCAAAAACATCGCGAAGCTTCAAGTTCTAAATGTTCTCAAACGATATAATATCCGAAGAGAGTGATAAGAGTTATAAGAAATGTCTCATCACACTGACAGGTGGATTAAAAGCGTTTTTTTTTTCTTTTAGACAAAACGGTACACGTGCGCCGGACATATCATGCTTGTGGATAAGGGCCATTCATAAATTACGTAACGTAAAAATTGCCCAAAATTGACTCCCCCCTCCCCCCATGTAACAAATTGTCACAAATGTCTCCATCCCCCCCTCTTCTATTACGTTATTCATTGATTTTTTTTTCTTCGGTGAAAACATATTACGTAACGATCTAGCTCACTCCCCTTCCCCCTATGTCACAACATGTCACAACTTGTCGCACCTCCTCCCCCCTAAAAGCGTTACGTAATTTATGAATCGTCCCTAAACAACTGTTTTCTTCGTTCCTTAGAGCGTTGCAGTAGTTCTGTGTAAGAGTTGGGGTTTAGAGATAAAACGAGGCATGAGTTCTCGCTCCTCTGAGTTTTGTTAATATTTTTTCCATCAGCTTATATGTCAAACATAAAATTTCAGAAACAAATAATGTACCGTTATTAGCACAGCTGGCTGGCTGGCTGGCTTGATTGCAGAGGGGAAGAAGCTCTCTGGCCCGGAACTTCATTCTCATTCAAAAGTTCGGTTATGGCTTGACGTCGCAGGCAAATAACTCTTACGTATGCGTTGGTGACCATACTGACATAAAAATAAATTCGCGTTAAACAATTACCAAGACTTGAACCGACAATCAATATCTCACAAAAGAAACCCCTTTACTAACTGAGCTATAGCGATACATAACAGCGTGATGGCAAAGTGACATACATAAATTTCGCTTGAGCGTGAACGATTCAAGCGTATTGAGCTACTGCCCGTGCATGGCATGGGTATGGGATATTGCAAGGTGACGTCATATGAGTAAAAATGCTCGAAGATATGACACGCTCAGAGAGCTTGTTTACATGGTGTTAGAATTTAAAAGCAATTTCTTGCACTGAATCGGAATAAAAAAAATTCGGAGTCCATGTAAACAAGCTCACTGAGCTGTCATTTTTTCGAGCATTTTTACTCATACGACGCGTCATCTTGCAATGTCACATACCCAGAGCTTTCACCATTCATTCAAATTCGATCCGAACGAACCACAATACAGTTCAGTAAAACGCTTGCCTTCACCCCAACCGAATGAATTGCCGCTATGGATACCGAAGCAACAACACGAGGAAACAGAAACAGGAACGAATATATCCACACACGCTTGCATAAGCACGTATCATTATAATGATGAACAGTTGTGAGTATCATTGAGAGAGAGGATATCAGTATTCTCTTCTCTCTTGAATAGTGGTTCCTCTTTGCTTGGTTGATTATTTAGTGAAATTGGTTCAAGAACATACAAGCTGTTGAACCATTCAGATTCATTGTGTAATGCTGATTCTGAATATAAAATTCTTCTGGCCATATTAGCGGTTTTCAGCGTCATTCGCTACGTCAGTTAAGAACATATGGCTTGTGGGGCGGACATTAGGCAACAGGTACCGCTTATTTGATTCTGCTGAGGTTTAAGGGGGAAAAAATTGAACTTGTGTTCACGATGCATTATAAATTTAGGGAAATCGTGGATATTCAAACATCGATATGCATTTATCAGTTTTTTGGATGTTGGTTCCTCAGATGATTCAGCCCAACACATATAGGTTCATTTTTTTCTAACATTGTATCTCTAGCTTACGAATATTTGGAATTTTATAATCGTGAACCAAAACGAAGTGGTTATAAGCTTGGTTATAAATTTTTCGCATTTAACAAGGACAATATATGTTTCAAACTATGATGTACTACATTCTTTTCCTAAATGTTGTATAGACAGGTTAAATGTTAACAAATATAATATTAACCACAAATTCGATGAGCAAGATTTATGACTGATTAAATTGGATACCTACTAACGGTGTGTTTAAAATGTACGGCATATTGTGGAATATTTAATAATCAAAAAATTACTTCGAGCTTCGTCTAAAGTTGAGCAGGAATAGCAAAATTACACATGCCTTTTAATCTTTGGGAAGAAATTAGTATCCCGCTTTAATGATTAAATTTAAAATTAGTGATCTGAACAGATTAGTTCGCTGCAATTATTCCGAGCTTGGCGAATAAAGTTTTATTCGCAATATCCTCCAAATGAATCTTGACAGTTGACTTTAATGCCTTTATTCTAAGTTACCCGAGATTTTTATTGCAACCAGGCAACCAGAAATGTTTTCAAATTTTGTTTAAATGGAAAAAATCACACTATATTTTTTTCCCATTCCATCAACATTACTATCCTATCATTCAAAATTTGTCAACTGGTTAATAAAAACTTGATACAATTTAACAAATTGCATTCATTGACATTTAAATCATGATTTACGAAATTCATAGTCATGTGAAATTAAAATTAAATCTAAAACATTTTTGATGCTCTTATATGTCAGGAGCAGAACACGTAAATTTTTACGATTTTTCTAGTTCTGTGTAATACTAAAAAACCCCCTGAGTTGAACTTGAACAACGACTTGCTTATGAATATTTTAAAATATATTGTATTCAATAAGACAAATTGTTTTTGGTTTAAAAATTGAATGTCTTCCAAAACTGGTTGAAATGTAATATGCAAAAGTATTCTGCGTATTAATGATTTTTTTTCAGAATTGATAATTTACTTTTTCAAAAGTTACAAAAGTTTTTCTTTGATCGTTTTTTCTGGTCAAGTCTACCCACCGCGGGAGCCTTGACCAAGGCTTGGGGAGCTTGACTAAGAGAATTTTAAAATGTCAGAACAAAAAAACAATGGCATATAACATGCTGTTATCTTTTCTTCCCATATTGTTGAGGTTCTTAGTACTACTTAAAAATATAAAACGATTGTATTTCATGAGCTTTGATTTTTTTAATGCATTGCTTTTTTGGATTAACTGTACTGATTACATTGCAGGTTCACGTGTCACAAAATCAGCCATAAAAAATCATTAGTGTATCTATCTGTGGTGTCCTTGAACGATTGATTGAAAAAAAATTCTCTTCTTTTTGGAAACGGGAACGATTTTTCCAAAAAAAACACCATTTTCACCTGAAAAAAATTATTAATAAATCCATAACATAAATATGAAAATTTTGACAAAAAAATGGAATCGTTCAAGGACACGGCAGTTAAATTACGAACAAGCAAAAATTAAGTTTCGAAATCCGTTGCAAACTCTTTCGGCACTCGTAGTCACCGCAAATATCGTGATAATCGCGTTTAAAGTTTCAAATATAAGAGTAAGGGAGCAAGATGAAAAACGAAATGAAGAAGATGAAAAATTAGCTGATGGGATCGAAACAAATATAAAAAAATTAAGTACCAAATGAAACACGTTATGAATAATTGTTGAATTTCGTGCTTGGTAAAGTCTCCCCATGTTCCCTTAACCCTATTTCTTGAGCGTTTTTTCAAAACGTCATATCTGCAATGAGTTACTCTCTTTGTTTACGTTCTCTTTCGTTTTTTACGGCGTCACTATAACACTTTTCACTTATTTTACAGGGCAGATCGAAAGACGGTGGTTTTAACTAGCATATTATGCAAAGAGTTGAGGGATAAATGTTAAAGTGACCGAATTATTAACAGAAGAGACTGTAAACAAAGAGAGTAACTCATTGCAGATATGACGTTTTGAAAAAACGATCAAGATTTGTATTTTCACAATTCGACAGATTCAATAGGTTGAAGACAAAACTAAAAAATATTGCATATGAAACGCGCACAGAACATGTACCTATCTCGAATAAAAATAATAAAAGACAACAAACACATTCTCGTTATGAGCGCCGTTCTCCGGGGCAGCTGGGCGGCATCATTTTTCGTACCTACATTCGCACGCAACAAGCAAAGAGAATCTGGGTGCCTATGTACAGCTTGCTATGGAGAACGAATGATGCATAGCAGTTGATATCTTTTCGAATGGGAGAGAGAATGAGCAACGGGTACTATTACGCTATGCTCATATACCTACACCATAGAACAGCAATGATTCACCAGCCTCGGTGGTGGTGAACCAAAGCCGTCAACTCCGCAGCTCAGTGGTGAATGGTTCAATAGGGTGTATGTTCGTGAAGCAAAGAACGAATGAAGAGTGTTCGTTCTTTTTCAGCTGATTCGTTTTCCAAGCTCTGCACATACCCATGCATGCACAAGCAGGAGCGTTTGGATCGTTCACGCTCAAGCGAAACTTATGTATGCCAGTTTGCCATCACGCTGTTGTGTATCGCGTTAGCTTAGTTAGTAAAGGGGTGTCTTCGGTGAGACAATGATTGTCGGTTCAAGTCTTGGGTAATTATTTAACGCGAATATCTTTTTATATCAGTATGGTCACCAACACATACGTTAGAGTAATTTGCCTGCTGCTTTAAGCCATACCGAACTGTTATGAGAAATAAGTTCTTGGTCAGAGAGCTCCTTCGCCTCTGCAATCAAGCCAGCCGGTGCTGTGCTACTAACGGTACGTTAGTTGTTTCTGAAATTTCATGTTTGACTATACTAATACAGCTGATGAAAAAAAAACAAAACTCGGAAGCCCGAAACTCATTTATAGTCTAAAGTATTCTTTGTGGTGGTTCTGACATTGTGCCCACCAAGTCCGCTCCCGTCTTTTTCGCGTTTGCATGCACGATTAAATTAACTACGTTTGATATTTGGTATACTCCAATAATTATTAACAAGTTCGTCCTATACGTTGGAATTTTTATTGAGAGATTCACTGAAACGTACACGCCGCACCAACTGCTTCTTAAATGTCGCTGTAAGGTTGCCGGTAAGCTTTTGGTGTAACTAGCAATTGTATTTGCTATTTGCGCTTGAAATTTAGTATGTAGCGGTAGTAATAAGCCTCCCATTTTGGTTTAAACGCAAGGACAATTTTTGAAACAGAATTGGATTGATTAGTTTAACTCATTTAACCAATTTTATCAATTCTGTAATCTGAAAAGGACTTTTGAATTCAGAATGAACGTGGTGAATTTGGCACCACTTGCACCTGGTATAATCAACCTGCACAAAACGTTGCATAACACAGTGCTGTTTTCTGGAACAATATGTGTTATCCTTTAGCCCTTCACCTTTTGTGGCACAGACCTGTTGGTCCATATTTATTTAGCCCTTCGTTATGCAAAATCGCGATATTATGACAGATGGGCTAAGCGCGGCGTATCATGGAGCGCGACCGTTCCTTTCAATCGGGAAAGGCCGCGTGGAATTTTGGGGAAATGCGCTAATAATTAGGATGCAAATATAGTTTTATGCTTATAAAAGTAATTCATCTTTGTATGCAAAACCCTTCGTTCATAATTTAGGAAATATTTCTGAACAAACCAATCGGGCGAATGCTCTGTGTACGATTACATTTTCACTGGATACATTTCAAGATAAATGCCGTAGCTTCGTCAGTTTTCATTATTTTCACATACATGTTTAACAAACATATGACTACTAGGGTGGCACAAATTTTCATATTCAGTGAAACCGATCTAGAACTACGATCACCATGAACTAAATGCAAAATTTTGATTTGATATGCTGCATTATATTTTGGCACAAATGGTTTAAAGTTTGTAAGTGATTTAACATGGATAAACAATGAACAATATTTAAATTCGTGTAGGCAGTTTCCTAGGTGTTCTAAAAAATGTACAATGCTAACTCCGGCAGATACTAGTACAGTGTACAACTTTTCCAAGAAAAGTAATAGGCTACGACTTCTGGTTCAAAAGTTAATCTGTATACCCACAGTGTCTATATCGTTCAAGAAAATTGAATTTATCTGAATACCCTGGCTGATATTGCAATCAAGTTAACCAACCTCTCATTATAAAATTATTATTATGACAGAGGAACAACATCTCATAGTAATTTTCTGGCTAATAAAATTTTAAATGGTTTAACCTGTAGGAGAAGTATGATTAAAACCGACACCAAAAGCTTTAGATAGCTTTTTTCTGAGTTGTCCCAAATCCAATAAAATTATATTTTTTGTGTAGAATACTTGTTTGAAGGTTCTTGGCAAGACCTATTTTTGTGAGGTTCTCAAAAAATTAATTTAATAAAAAATAATTTTCGCTACACTTTATTATTGAAAATGTAATATGTACGTGTGTGTCAAAGTGAAAGTAAGTGTGATGTATAGATAAGTATGTGTGATACAAATATGTGCATATTGTAGCTTCATCACGAAGTAAAAGGAAGAGAGTGCAAAAGTTTAGTGTTATAAGCAAGAGTATTTCATCCTATATGATTTTTTCATAATATGGATGTTTTCAAATAATCCTTCCGAACATCATTGCAACCTTCATAAGATATTTTGGCTGAAAGTTGAATGAATAGCGCGCAAGTCTCAGGCAGAATGACAGATAATATTTCGTGCCGTGCTGTTGGACCTTTGTCCAACTAAAAAACATCTGAACGCCAAAATCTCATGTCAAATTTGCTTTGACAATCTATTTATTAATCTTTTACACTACTAACGTCTTCTTTGGAGCGTTTTTGACATTTGTCAGTTGGTCCAACTAGCGAATCAAATTCGTTAGTTGGACATAGGCTGTGGCCCAACCAGTGAATCACGACTGTATTTTCCTTATTCATGACTATAATACAACCCGTGCAAAAACGACTTTCGTTGATAACGATTTGCCTCAAGGCGAGATGGATGTCGCAATAAAATCACCTCCCCGACTGAAAATGATACCACCCTCCGCAACCGGGCCATTTGTAAACTTTTCCGGACCGAAGACAAGAAATGTTTGAATCTATTGCAGATTTTTCGAGTTCTGATGAAGCAATATTCAGCGGTGACAGAAACATTAATAATTAGCCCTGATAAGCTTCTGGTGGAGGAAAATAATTTGAGGCACGCGAATTATATTGCTGGCTACGGGCCTTTTGCAAAGGAGTAGAGTGTATATGTACCATCTAATCGGGTTGAATGTGACGCGGTCGTCCCCGTGTTAGCTGTTTTACCCTTTTATAAGACAGTGGCAACTATATTGTCACCTTTTCTTTTCCTGCATGAACAATACAATTAACTCGATTTTGTATAAAATACTCTACACCCAATAAGTTGGTGATCAAAATTTGTAAAAACAAGTATTTTTTATCCGAAAACGCGGTTCTTGAGTTGCAAAAATTACAAAGATCAAAATAAAATGAATCTAAATAGGTGGCAATATAGTTGTCACCGCCCGTTAAAAAACGTCAGTCTTCCTAATGTTTGATGTACTTCAAACGAGATCGGTGCGAATATAAAGACCTATCGATCTGGATCAGGAATTCACAGATAAACGGAGGTGGTTTATTGCTTATTACCTGATTAACAATAAATCACCCCTGGATTTTGAGAAGAAATTGAAAAATGAGACCACAAATTACAGACGTACAGTCCAGAACGAAAGTTACTTAAAAACTTGTGTAAAGTTGCAAATCGATGTAAGTTGAGAATTAATAACATAGAGGCAGGCCCGTGCGCAAATGAGCGAAGTAAGGAGGAGGAGGGGGGGGGGGGCTCAAACACATTCCAATGAAGGCTTTGAATTATTTTTGAAATGTTTCTCTTCTTTCTGAGCTTGCAACATCAGCTATGGATGAAAAACAACAAACAAAGAACATGAAGTCAGAGAAATCGGGATAAGATCATCCAGAAAAATACCGCCGCCTGTGGTCTGTCCTAGTGCCTGAGAGCTAAATGGTTTACGAAAACGGGAATCGGTAACGGCAAAAATTCCTATTCCTATGAGAGTACCCCGCTCGGCACCAGCTAAATAGGACAATACTAAGCGACTAGCGCCAAGAAAGGTAATTGTAAAGACATCCCGAGCAAATACTCATGAGTTCAAATACCACATAGCTCCTTGAAAAGACCTTAAACATGGTCCGTGCCAAAATTCCCAACCACCAAGACACCATAAAATGGTATCAATAACCCATAAATACACCAACATATGGTATTTTATATGGGTTCTACCGGACCATGGTAATGGTGTTTTCATGGGTTGAACCCATTTCAAACACCCATGGCAAGCCCCATGAGCATGGGGGTATTATGGGCTTTCCGTTTGCTCAGGATGTCGGTCATTAAGGTCAGCACCTCTGGATCGTTTCGCGTCTCGGCAGGTGATGATATTTACAGTACACATCAGCAAGTTAGATATACCGCGAAAGTTGGACAGCAAGCAAAAAAACAACAGCAATGGGAAATCTACGAACAATTAACACAAAATAAAAAGAGTAAACACACAATCCCTACTGAGGTAATACCTAACGGTGACTGCGTAAGTTGAATGCTGGTAGGAACAAGAGGTTTAGGTTTCGTCGGTAAGCTTACTACAAATCACTGGAGTAATCCGCACTGCCACGAGCCACAGGCAGCGCTGTCTGTTCAAGATTCCTTCTCGATAACAGAAAATGTCCCAATTTGTTGAGCTGAGTCGATTGATACAAAAGAATAGGCCCTCCAGACCTGAGAAAAGATCTTCAAAATTTGAGGGTTGCTATACCCCTCTTTTGTAAGAAACGAATAAAACCAACCCCCTTAAAAATGTCCTGAGCACTGGCCTGCACAGAGGTGGAGGTAAAAACAGTGAATCTAGCAATAACAAAAATGGTTACATAAAAACGGGCATAACGGTAGCTAGCTTAAGCTTTCGTTTGGATTGCTTCCTATACTACCCTTAAGAAATAGAGTTTCATAAAATGTGTTTACCGGGCGGTGGCTACTATATTGCCACTTTTTTCAAAACAGCTTTTATTACGAAATAAATGTAGATTCTAAACTAAGTGAAAGAACCGTGTTTCCAATAATATAACATTCATTATTAACCCCAAACTCTCGGCCTTATCATGGGTTAAAGACCCCATGCTTCAGTCAGCAAAGATACATGATGTTTGCATTCAACATCAGTCGCAGCTGACGGGAATACGTCAACTTAGACTCTTATCGGGTGACCTTCGCCGGTTTTGCTCTACCTAACTACCTCCTCTTTGACAATGATCGTCTACCTGTTCGCCTATTTATGCCACGGGTCATGAAATGCAAAAATTATAAACAATCAGGACAAACAGCCTCCCATTGTAGCAATAAGGTTCGTTGTGGGAAATGCGATGAGAATCATGTGGATGACTCCTGGGAGAGGGGTGTCGAAAAGTATCTTTACAGTGGGGGAAATCAACATAATCTCCCGACATGATGATACAGTGCGGAGAGAAACTGAAGAGTTCCCTTCAGGGACGCTCTAAGGGATCTTTCGCAGAAATGCTGCTTTAAATAGCTAAGCCACAAGTCTCTACAAAAATCTATACTGACTTGTCTACTGACGATGGTGACTCTGATGAACACCAGGAGGCAACATCTTCTGCTGCGCCTAGAAGCAATAGAAAAAGGAGGAACTTTTTCTCACCTAAGATTCGTTGTAATGTTCAGAAGGTGTCTCTTCAATGTCCTTCAAAAATAACAGTACTTACTGGTGCAAACCCGAAGCAAACAGCTCCTGGTCTCCGAAACCTGAGCTCAGAAAAGAAGTATTGTTACAGAAAACTCTCTTAAAAGCATCCTGGTAAGCTTTCTCACTGCAATAAAAACATTCTTAATGCAAAATAGCCCCTCCTTTCAGCGATTGTATCCTACGATAGCTAATTCGAACGAGGTCACGGATTTGATCACTGTTTAACAGTAGCATTGCAAAAACATTATACCGAAACTCGATCCTTTTAAAATTTATTATACGAAACATGACTTACTTCAGAAATAGATTTTAATTTTATTTGCTTGGATCGAGAACACTCTTACGTACTTTTGGGAATCAAAAAGTGCTATTTTTTCAATAGAATTAACCTTTCCTCGACACCAGGCATTGAAGATCTTGCAACATTGCAGAACTCTTTCCCGCACCGAAGTTAGTTTTAGTTGATTTTAACTCCCATGGCATAGCATGGAATTGCTTTCATGATAATGATAATCGAAATCTACCTCACTCCAAAAATTTTGTGATAACTTCAAGATGACCATTTTGAACCAGTGTTGCTGAACTCGTAAAAATTACTCTTGTATTTCTCATTCGCGTGTTCTCATTGCGCCCAACACTCGTATCCGAGTGTTCTCCATGCATGCTTTTCTTTCGTTCACTCCCCAGCCGGATAGAATTTCTGCGAGTGCCAGTCGGCCAAAAGCAACTCAAATTGCACATATTGAAACCCACTCTTTCGTTCGCATCCACCCACTGGCGCTCACTCCTACTGCTGCTACCACTCGTCCGTGCTCCCACTCGCCCGTGCTCCCGCTCGACCATGTTCCCACTCATCCGTACTCTCACTCGTAGCCACTCGCGCTCTTTAACCCACTCGTATCCTCTCGCACTCTTAAACACGTTTGCCTTCACTCGCACTCTTGCAGTCGCTAGCGCTCTCGCTCCCACTCGCATTTCGTTCTTCGTTGAAAACCAAGAATGTATAAAAATGAATTTATTCGGATATTTCTTGAGCGTTTTTTCAAAACGTCATATCTGCAATGAATTACTCTCTTTGTTTACTTTCTCTTCTGTTAATAATTCGGTCACTTTAACATTTATTCCTCAACTCTTTGCATAATATGCTAGTTAAAACCACTGTCTTTCGATCTGTACTATAAAATAAGTGAAAAGTGTTATAGTGACGCCGTAAAAAAAGAAAGTAAACAAAGAGAGTAACTCATTGCAGATATGACTTTTTGGAAAAACGCTCAAGATTTTATGTACAAAGTCTAAGCCGCGACTGTTTAAAGATCGATTTGCACAATACGTCTGGCTTTCGTCACCGGTACAGCACGTCATGGGAACGTCAAAATTAGTTATATGCAGTTAAATGGAGGTATACACACACAACATCAACAGCACGGAATGCTTTGACGTACGGGATGTGTGAACGAGAGACGCATTCAACTTATCTTGATGGAGCGATGATGTGGCGTTTACGGACATTTACGTTGATGAAAGCTGATGTATCGTCTGCATTTAGGTTGATATGACACTGGTATAACGGAAAAGGAAATGGCGCGGGATATTCACGATTCATCGGTTCACTTTTTGTACAACGAAGTCATAAACGCATCCGAATGAAATGCAGTTGCGTTAAAACGTAAATTTAAAAAAACTGCAAAATCGCTTGGATTGACACTTTTAAATATGTGGAACCTTAACATGTCAAATATATATAATTCCCCTCAATGTTGCATATATGCACTTCTTAAAATAATTAGTTTTTTGGTCAAATATACCTATATTGAATAAAAATACAAAAATACCGCAATCAATCTAGTACTCAATAGTGATGAGCTGTTTGAAATCCCTGTAATTAAAAATTTAAAAATTTAATTTAAAAAAATGGTATTGTCATACATCGATCTTAGAAGATCGGATGAAAAAAAACTTATTTATAATTGAACACGAAAACTCTTCTCAGATGAGCGAAAATAAATTCGTGCAAACAACGAAATCGTTAGTAATACGCACAAACCTTTCTTTAAATAACGAAACATTACTTTTCATTCACGAAAAATAATTGTACGCTTCATATGCAAAATTTTTTTTTTTTTTAAATTAAATTTTTTTATTAAAATTTGTAAATGAAATTAACGAAATCTATTATTTTCAATGCACGAAAATACTTCGTTGCAGAAAACGACGAATGAACTCGTGCATTGCACGATCTTTTTTTTACATTTACGAATTTATATTTTCAGTGAATAATTTCTGAATTGGTTCATATTTTTATCATTCCAAAATTCAAAATGGCGGCTTGCGTTGACCCCTGCACGACATCATCTTCGAACTTCAAATCCGCGGCCTATTGTAGTAAACTAAAATGAGCGGTTTCATTTCACAAGATTTATAAAATTCTCTATTACTTATACTGCCTATGATTGCAAGTCAGTCCCATAAAGATAGGAAATCCCAAAGAAATCGGGACAAATATGCGATCATGGCTAGTATACATCTATAACCATTCCTGGTACATTTTGCATTAAATGAATCGGATATTCGGATGAAATACATGGTTTCGAGATAAACGTATTTAATGCGGTTCACTACAAAAATTCAAACCCATTAACAAACGTTGGCTTCTATAGAATACGTATGTAGGAGATCGACTACAGTCATAAAGTGAATTTCTAAACATAAGGACTTAATTTATTGAATATTTCGTGACCAATTCCAATATACGCTGTCCTTGTCCTCCAAATTACGACGCACTCAGAGCAAATCTATCAGCTGTAAGAAAAGTACTCTATGCGTTATATATTCTAAATAACCAGATAACGAATTAACGGGTTTATTTTGCCGATTAATATTTTCCAGAATGGGTTGTTTTGCCGAATTAAGTATAAAAAGTTATTTTCAATGGTAATTAAATAGTATAAAAGATGATTCAATATTTAAATTTGACAAAAAGCATGGATGTGGGATAATAAAATATAGAATAATAGTCAAAATATAAAGAATAGTTAAGGTAATTATTAAAATCAAACTTTAAATGAAAATAGTTTCTCTTTGAGCGTCGATGGAATGCTGAAAATGAAAATTTTGAAAATGCTGAATTTAAATGAAAATTAAAATGCCTAAAGACATGAAATATCTCCGAATTAATTCCTACTAACGTGATTCACTTGCTTCTCTTATTCATACACAAAAAGAAACTATACTTAAAAAGTTTTAGATTTTATTGCTGGATATCATATACATGCTTTCCTTCTGCCCAGAAGTGCGTAATATACGCCTTTCACTTCTGCTCAGAAGAGTATAATCGGTACAAAAATGCAAACCCATTAGCCAGCATGGACTTTTATAGAATATGTGGTATTATTTCCTTAACACTCCGGAAGTCGCGCTTATGGCCCACTGAACGAGCAGCCGCTGTTGCTCTAAAACGATTTCGCTAGATTTTCAGAGCAGTGTGCACTCAATGCACTAGCGTGACTTCCGGAAGGTTAAGGGGTTGCCTGGTGTAGTGGGTAAAAACATTAATGTTTTTTATTCGTTGAATTGTTAGCATTGAACCTCTAGAAAAGCCCAGTGCAATCTCGGTGGCCACACTGATCTTCTTTTGTTCTAAACAACCATGCGTTTCAACGATTTCAGTCTATCGGCAACTTTAATAGCATCTTTCTCGAAACCGTATTTTCAAATTGCCGATAACTCAAAAACCATTCAACGAATTTTTGATTTTTTACGAGAATGCATAACATGTGTAGTCGATGAACTAAGGGAAAATGAAATACAAAAATCTTCCTCGTTATTTTGAAGAAAAGTGAACGAATTTTATTTTTCGATTTTTCTTATGCCATTTTCCGAAATTCCAACCGTTCAATATTTTTTTGGCTCATCGAGTAACTATGTTCAAAAAATCTTATTGAATTTCCTATTTCAGACAATTGTATCAAGAGTTATCATGTCCTCCGCGGCATTCCTCGACATGGAAATGGTTGAACGTTTTCTCTTCGAACGCTCGTATGTGTGGCTTTGCCTGATTGAAAATTTTTCATTCATAATGAGTATATATATAAACCTTAACGAGAGGTCCATTGTCACCTTGCCATCAAAATCGTATAATAAAATTACTTTCAGTTTGAGCACTTTATAGTAGACGCCCCTTAAAAGACAAGTTTTTTAAGACACCGCACTTATAATTTGTTCACATATTTTTAAAAAAATATGAAAAACAATATGTTTAATTTGTTCTTTAAATACGACCGGTATAAACCTGTATAGACAGATAACGTATGTATGCAATGACAGTTTAATGCGAACGCGCGCACTGTTAGTTTAGTTAGTTTTTGCCTGCATTCTTCTAGGATTTCATCAGAATGCCGTACCTGATCCCTTCGCTCCTTTACGAGCGCTCCCAGTTGCTAAAAGAGCGTATACCAGCTGTTCTAATAAACATCTTCAGAGCTGTAAATAGTGCTTAGCACACAGGAGTGGGTGGCATGCAGTGAAAACTCGCAGCCGAGGAGTCCCATCAAACCCTTTCGCCGTTAGAGCTGATATCTAGCGAGCCGACAAGAGTGCGACTGACACACGAGCCTATAGCGAAGGCAGATAACTCACATGAATCAAACATATTTGCCGCTCGTGCTGATCGTCACATATTTGAGAGTTCTTCGAAAACGTGTGTACAGCAGTAGGGAGCATACAGTGTGAGTCTCGCGCTCGCTGGCGAACGAGGAGGATGTGTTGGCTTCTCGCTCTTTTAGCAACACTGTTTTGAACACTGGTGAAATGACACGGATCCCTGCTCCCCCAGCGCGCCCAAGCTCCTTAGACTTGTCCCTCTGTTCGACTCGGTTGGATTGCATGTGGAAGGTAATTCCTGATCGACACGGCAGTGATCCTCTGCCAATCTTAATCACTATTGCTAACGGCTTAAGGCCAACGAGTACAATCAATATTTCGTATCACCTATGTGTTTGATCTTCTCGGAAACAATGTTGATAGCTTAGAGTTGCTGAGCCAGGTTCGCATCAACGTACCACCTAGACCTACAAGACGAACTGATTTCTTTCGGACTCCTATGTATCGTACACTTTTTGCTCAGAACAATCCGTTCAATGTGTGCTGTCGTAATTTTAATGATGTAGCTAACCTGTATGATTTTAACATAACCAAGACTACTTTTAAACTTAGAATTAGTAATAATTATGTTGCTGTCTGTACGAATACTTCGAAGACCAGTACTAATAAATAAATAAATAAACGAAATAGTGATTGGAAGAGCTAAGCATCCTCGGTTTCCGGTAAACTCGAGTCCATGAAAGACCTTCCTCCGGAGGAAGAGTACGGCTTCTTGGGTGGCTTTATTCTCGACACCGCTATTCAAGCTCAGAAAACGTTTACCAAACGCGAACTCTCGTGGAAGGTCTCCCAACCCGTGGTGGGACAAAAAGTGTTGAAACGTGTACGCGAAGAAGGTCACCGGCGTACAAGATCAACTGGAATGGCGGGTTACCTGAGCCAATGAAATTTTTTATGAAAGCCAACAAACGCTTACTGTCGCTGGTTCGCTGACGGATTAATGAGAGAAACCGAACCTGAAACAGTACTAACGAGAGAGTAGAATATTCAAACCGTTTGATATTCGATTTCGCCAAGAAGGTTTGTACGGAGTCCGCCCCGGCACAGAAGATCTACCGCGCCGCTTCCCCCCGCGGACGATAGTGTAACAATAAAGCCCCAGGACCAGCCAGAATCAAATTTTACTTGTTAAAGAATCTGCCAAGAGACGTTTGTTGAATTAATTTAATATGTTTCTTAAGAGTAACCTTGTCCCTCATGGCTGGAGGCAAGTGAAGGTCCACGCCATCAAAAAAAAAACAAGAAAAACAGCCTCCGATCACAACTCGTATGGACGGATTGAAATGCTCTCTTCTATTCGGAAGTTGTTCGAGAAAATGGTCCTATTCTGTCTCGACAATTGGGTTGAAGCAAATAACTTACTGTCAGATACACAATTTGGCTTTCGCAAAGGCAAAGAGACGAACGATTGCCTTGCGTTGCTCTCAACAGGAATTCAAATGGCATATGCTAACAAAGAGCAGATGACATCAGTTTTCTTACTGACTCAGGGGACTTGTTGTCTGAAAAACATATGTATTTTTCGTAAAGTTATTTGTCGACATCACGAATTGGCTACGTGGGCCTTCTCCAGGGCTCATGTCTAAGCCCCCTTCTCTACAATTTTTAAGTGAATGACATTGACAAATGTCTTGTCAATTCCGTCACGCTAGGGCAGCTTGCAGATGACGATGTGGTCTCTATTACAGATCCCAAAGCTGTCGATATGCAAGGACCTTTGCAAGATGTCTTGGACAATTTGCCTACTTGGGCCCTCCAGCTGGGTATCGAATTCTCCAAGGAGAAAACTGAGCCAATCGCACATACATGCGCCGAGCATTGTTCCACCAAATCTCAACTATTAAAATACCTTCAGGACCGAATAAGGTCATCCAATGTCCCGATACGGGATGTACTGGCAAACCGCGATCTCCTCTATATGACCCTCGTATGTACCTTCCTAAAAACATTCAATATATAGATTTACCTGCCCCTTTTATTTTTATTATCATTCTCAGAAGTGTCCTCGTCCACATATATCGTACATCCTTGATGGTTTGATGCAAGTGACACGAAACATCTCTGTCGCAAATGTTAACAAACGCGGAATTTGCAGCACAAACATCACACGCGCAACTCGATATGTTGCCGGTCGTCATCTGACGAAGACCACCCGAGTCTGTAATCGATGCCGTTGATCTCCCGTTAACTTGAACCCCTGTCTCTAATACCAAGGAATTATTCCCCCCTCTCCATCTGATTTTTTTAGAATTTATAATAAAAGCAACGTTCGATTTTTAAAATAACAAAATGAAATTATTTAGCTCATGCACTGAAAAATCAAGAAGTTTTCACCTTCATCATTAAGGGGTTATATACAAAGTTGGAACTCAAAAAATCGAATAAAAATTATTGAATATTCTGAAAGTACACACTTTTGAAAATATCTGTACGAAATTTTGTCCCGGTCGGAGAACTAGATTTCAAACTATAGCCGGTTCGCAGGGCGCTGGTTCTTTCGCGAATGAAGTGAACACAAAAAATTAAACGCAATTATCTCGGAACTAAGTTTTTTGAAAAGTACCGTTGCGGTGAACGTGATATCGCAAAAACTACTCATCCGGTTTTCATATTTTTTTTAATTGTTTGTATTTACACTTGTACTTCAACGGTTGCTTTTTCATCCAAAAATTATCAATTCTTTTCATGATTTTTTGTTTAAAACTCCATTTTTTGATCAACTTAATTTTGTTTAAGGATATTCTTTTTTATTGGAAAACCGCTCCGTTCAAGTTTACCACAATACATTTTTCTTAAATAATCAGTTTACTTTTTTGATTTCAGTTGAGCGGTTCGACTTGGAGACCGTTCATTGCAAACCTCTGCCAAAAAATACGCTTCGGGGATGGGCCAGAACTCCGCCAATCTTGAATATTTTTTTTAATTCAGCTTGATTTTTCGAACTTCGAGAGTACTACCACTACTACTTTCGCTTTTTCCAATAAAATTTGCATTAAGCACTTTAAAAACCTGTTTTAATCCACCTAGCGGTGCAATTGTGCCTTTCTCATTTCTCTAAACTATGGCACGGAGGCTTTTTATGTTCAACATAATTGTGGAAATGTCCATTACATTCTTAGTACACTTTGCCTTTATACACAATGGCATGCCAGCCACGAACTTGATGAGCTACGTGTCGACGGTGAAACACTTGAAACAAAAAAATATCATACTCCATTAGCCTAATCAGCATTAGATCAATGTTATCTGCTTGCTAACTCATTTTTTCATGCGGGGGTGGGTATGTGAGGAGGGCGAAAGTCCCATGAACGAACGACTCCCCAGCTTAAATTGGTATGCTTTGTGATACAGTGGTGGTTTAAAGATGATGGGGTTGAAAGGAAGGGGTATGAGGGCTGGATGGGGTGGTGGTCTGAGGGGTGATTTGAGGAGATTTTTAAAGGAGGGGAGTGAACAGTAGGGGGGGGGGGGTGTAACCCCTCTCCGTAAACCATCAACTACGCCCCTGTTAAAATCCAGAAACCTTATGCGAGTCGAAAAAAAATTTATTAGGATGACGTTTTTCAAAGTGATTGCATAACCTTTCTATATGAGAAAGGCAAAAATGTGCCAAAATCCAAAAAAAGCGAATCGTCGTCAATTTTTTTTTTCGAGTTTGCACCAAATCTCGACGTTTCATGCACCTTGAACACATTTAGCATCAAAAATAAAAATTCTATTTTTAATTTTTCCTATAGTTTATATGAGAAATTTCTGTGTGGCCGCACTCTGAAACCCGTAATTCCGGAACCAGAATTCCGATCGATCCAAAATTCAATAGCAGCCGATGGGAAGGTTGCACCTTTCATTTGAGACTAAGTTTGGGCAAATCGGTTCAGCCATATCTGAGAAAAATGAGTGACATTATTTGACACATACGCACATACATACACACACATACAGACTTTTTCCGATCTCGACGAACTGAGTCGAATGGGATATGACACTCGGCCCTCCGGGCCGGGATTAGGTTGACGTTTTTCAGAGTGATTGCATAACCTTTCTATATGAGAAAGGCAAAAATCACGAACTTAGCTCACTTTTTCGCCACAACTTTGTATATAACCCCTTCATAGAGGTTATATTTTAGTCCCTAGGGTCAGCTTGTTGAACAAAGCCTATGTTAAGGGTTAGCATTGTTCGCTACCCGCTCCGGTACGATTCCTGCCCACACTGAAAATCCAGCAGTTTAGGACTATTTGGTTTGCCGCGATTCGTTTGCCACAGAAAGTTTCAGTAGCGTCCAGTACACACACGAACGAGCATCAATGATTTAAACAAGAAGAAGAAGTTGGCTCCGCCCACCAGAAGGGGAATGCGTGCATCGAGAAAATTCGACCGCTGTTTGATTTTATATAAATACGTGCTATGTTCGCTAGAAATAGTCAGTTATAAATTTACCGTCAAATAAAGTGAATCAAAACTACAAAGTGGTGTAAATACAGTTCGCTACCAAAGCCTTCCTGCTGACCAACGACTTGAGCGGACCTTCCTTACCCGTCCTTTTCAGGATCAGAAGAATTAAATAAGAAATCCACAAGAGAGTCAAACGGTCACCATCGCCTTTCCCTTTGAAGCCTGGCAAGCGCTTCAACATGGTCCTTCGAACCGGATCAGCACCACCGTCGGCGTTTACCAGATTTCATTTGTGAAGTGAACTTTAACGAAGTGAAAATTAAAATTGACTTTTATTGTGAACAAGTGAGCAAAGGTGTAAAGTGTGATAAATAACTTTGACTGAAAGTGGGACTAATTAAAAATGCCAGTTGATCGCACACCAAAGAAGGACGCAATGAATTCCGAAGAAGTGAAATTATTAATTCATCAGCGGGGCCAAATAAAGTCAAGAGTGACGAAAATCAATCGAAGATTGAAGGAGGCGGAGGATGATTTATCGAAAACAAGTCTTTCATTACTGAAAGTGTATCGCAAAAAGTTGGAACTTCATTACAACGAGTATATTGCTTTGCATCGTGAAGTGATTTCTGCTACGCCACAATCAAAATTCGAAGAACAGGATGAGAAACTTGATCAATTCGACCAGCTTCATACCGAAGCCCTCGACCGTGCAGAACGCCTTCTGGAATATTTCTGCAAGTCACCTACCAAGAGTGTTGACGGTGAAACAGTTCCTAGCATGATAGTGCAACAACAATCTTTTCGAGCTCCGATTCCGTCATTTGACGGCAAAACAAAGAATTGGCCAAAGTTCAGAGCAATGTTCGAAGATCTCGTCGTACGTTCTTCTGATTCGGAAGCTATGGAGTTGCATCATCTCGACAAAGCTTTGATCGGTGATGCTGCCGGTCTCATCAATGCAAAAATGATTCGTGACAACAATTTTAAAATAGTATGGAAACAGCTAATTGAGCAGTTTGAGAACCCTCGAGTGATAGTAGATACGCACATTGAAGGGTTGATCCGTATGCAGCCAATACCGAAAGGAAGCAGCAAAGAATTATTGGAACTTATCAAAGGCAGTGATCGACATGTTGCTGGTCTGGAGTATCAAGGGCTAAAGGTCGACGAGCTGTCAGGACTCATCATTACTAAGCTTTTAATATCCTGTCTGGACCAGAACACACTTCAGCTCTGGGAACGAACGCAGAAGCATGGTGAGTTACCCAAATACGAACAAACGATGCAGTTCTTACGAGGTGAGTGCCAAGTTCTGGAAAGATTTCAAAGCAACCGTAAAATGGATATCCCTAAAGATCATTACAAGTCTGTCCATCTCAAACTTCCTGTTCAGAAAGCGCATACTGTCACGTCCTCGAGCTCAGCAAATTGCTGTCAGATTAGTGGTGATAGCCACCGTCATTTTGAATGCCCTAAATTCAACCAAATGACCATTCCTGAACGATTGAAAAAAGTGAAAGAGTTGAGTATTTGCTTCAATTGCCTACGGCTTGGGCATCGAGTGTTTGATTGTTCATCCAAGAAATTGTGTTCAAAGTGCAATAAGAAGCATCACTCCCTTCTCCATGAAGATTCTTTATTGATTTCTCTGGAATCTGCCACATCCGATAATGAAAATGTCTCAAAGTTGCCCATCATATCTGAGCCACAGCAGCCCTCCAGTGCCGTTCCTTCATGTTCCTGCAATCATTCCCAAACATTGAAAACTGTAATGCTTTTGACTGCTGTTGTTAACCTTGAAATCAATGATGGTTCTGCGATTCCCTACCGTGCATTACTCGATAGCGGATCTCAAGTGTGTTTCTTATCCGAGACCATGGCCAATCGAATACGGTCCCCTCGCGTAACTGTTTGTGTTCCCATCACAGGCATTGGCGGGGCAAAAGTGTATGCCAGAGAGAAACTAACCGTATCAGTTCAGTCCTGCTATTCTGATTTTAAAACAAGCATGGAATGTCTTATTGTTCCCAAGGTTACGGGAATAATTCCAGCTTCTAAAATTAATGTATCGTCGTGGCCAATCCCCACAGGAATTCAGTTAGCTGACCCTGAATTTTTCAAACCTGAACGCGTGGATCTGCTAATTGGTGCTTCGAATTTTTTTAGTTTGCTCAAGTCCGGCCAGATTCACTTAGCGGATGGTTTACCAGAACTCCACGAGACTAATTTTGGATGGGTATTTTCTGGTGTAGTTGATGATGCTTTTTTTTTTTTTTTTTTTATTTCAATTATAGAGGTTTTAACCTTAAGGTCATTCGCCTCTTCGGGTTAGAAAAATCTCTTAGGAAAAATTTCTAACCCTATGTACGGGGTCGGGACTCGAACCCAGGTGCGCTGCGTACAAGGCAATCGATTTACCAATACGCTACGCCCACCCCTATTGATGATGCTCCTAACAATCTTCAGTTAGCACACCCTGCATCACTAGATATACTGAACGATATTATGGACAATTTTTGGAAGATTGAAGAAATTCCATCTACAATATTACCAACCACAGAGCACGATGATTGCGAAAATACATTCTGCAAAACCCACCGTCGTAATGCTGATGGAAGATATGTAGTACGATTACCTTTCCGTGATGAAGTTACAGAGCTACAAGACAACAGATCCTTTGCCCTTCGTCGATTTTTACTACTTGAGAAGCAATTTAGGTCGAATCTCAATTTGAAGGCTTAGTATGAGAGTTTCATTGAAGAATATGAGATGCTAGGTCACTGCCAAGAAATAAATGAAGATGATGATTCTACCATCCAAGGGCGCTATTACATGCCACACCATGCAGTGCTGAGACCGTCCAGCTCTACTACCAAACTCAGGGTTGTGTTTGACGGGTCAGGTAAACCTTCTCCCCAGCAAAGTTTCCTGAATGATGTATTACAAGTCGGAAGAGTCGTCCAAAATGACTTGTTCAGTATTTTAATCAGTTTTCGTAAGCACCCCATAGCATTTACAACTGATATTGCAAAAATGTATCGGCAAGTTTTAATAGATCCATCACAAACTCGATTTCAACGAATTTTTTGGAGAAATGAATCTACCAAACCACTTTGAGTATTGGAATTATTGACGGTGACGTATAGAACGACTGCAGCACCATTTTTAGCTACCCGATGCCTTGTTCAACTTTGTGACGACGAGTCTGATCGTTTCCCCATAGCTTCCAAAATTATACGCGAGGATTGCTATGTGGATGATATACTGTCCGGAGCAGATACAGTGGAAAATGCTAAACAAGCGCAAAGTGAACTCCAAGAAATGCTCGCAAGTGGTGGCTTTCCCATTCATAAATGGAGCTCCAACTGTGAGGAGGTGTTGAACCAAATTCCCTACGAAGACCGAGAGAAACTAGTTACCTTAGACCAACCGGAAGCAAGCGAAGTAGTTAAAGCTCTTGGATTAACCTGGTGTCCAGCATCAGATGAGTTCGTGTTTGTGACAAGGAAGCATGATGACAACTGTCTACCATTCACAAAGCGAAAGGTACTTTCTGAAATCGGACGATTGTTCGATCCCATGGGCCTAGTGTCTCCTGTTGTCATCATTGCGAAAATGTTCATGCAAAAACTATGGATGGCGCAAATTTCTTGGGATACAAGTCTTGACGGAGATCTTCTTGCTTCATGGTTGAAATACCACAATGCTCTACCTCAAATTAACGAAATCCGCTTTCCCCGTTGGGTTATTCATCCCAATGCTCAATCTGTAGAAATTCATGGATTTTCTGATGCTTCAAATGCAGTATATGGAGCGGTTCTGTATGTACGAAGCATACTGCCCGACAACACAGCAAACCTTTGCTTGTTGTGTAGTAAATCCAAGGTTTTTCCACTCATAGAACTAACCATACCTCGTAAAGAGCTACTCGCCGCGCGATTACTTTCTCGATTACTTACCAAAGCCAACACAAGTCTGAAGCTAAATGTTGAAAACATCGTACTTTGGTCAGATAGCCAGATCGTCTTAGCGTGGCTCAAAAAACCAATGGCTTTCCTAGAAGTTTTTATTCGTAACAGAGTAAAGGAAATTAATGATGAAACAAAATTCTGCACATGGAGATACGTACCGACAAACGATAATCCAGCAGATATTATATCGAGAGGACAGATGCCTGAAGCTCTAAAGCTAAACAAAGTATGGCTGAACGGTCCAAAGTTCTTAGAAATGGGAAACTATCGAGCAGAATCTCCAGAACCCATATCTGATGATGAATTACCAGGAATAAATAATAACCTTGTTCAAATTGTAGCTATCGCAACATATAACCAAGATAGCCTTCTAATTTTCTCGAAGTTTAGCTGCTTTAGAAAGTTGCAAAGGGTGTTGGCTTACGTTCTGCGTTTTATTAATAATTGCAGAATACGAAGTTCCAATCGCTCCTTGAATCGCCACCCTACCGTTCCCGAATTGCGAAACTCTCTAGAGTTGATAATCAAAGTAGTACAGTATGAAGTTCTTGGCGACGAAATCCATCGCATTCAGAAAAATGAGCCATGTCAGAAGATTGCAGACCTGAACCCAATACTCCACGAAGGCATTCTACGAGTTGGAGGTAGACTTAAACACTCACCGTTTCCACTCTGGCGAATGTTTCCATATTTATTACCGAAACAACCGATTGTTGATCTTCTTATTCGAGCATACCATATTGAAAACATGCATGAAGGACCCTCAAGTCTTCTGGCAACGCTTCAAAACCGTTTTTGGATACAAGGAGGAAGATCCAGCGTTCGTAAAATCACAAGAAGTTGTGTTACGTGTTACCGCATAAAACCAAAAAATTGTACTCAAATGATGGGAAATTTACCTTCTTGTCGTGTGACACCTGCATTTCCATTTGAAGTGACCGGTATCGATTATGCAGGCCCTGTTCTAGTCAAACAAGGACGATACAAGCCTAAATTAGAAAAGACATACATCGGAGTTTTTGTTTGTATGATCACGAAGACGATCCACCTGGAATTGGTCTCAGATATGACTTCCGAAGCATTTATCGCATCGCTTCGTCGTTTCGTTAGCAGAAGAGGCATACCAAGAGAAATATATTCGGATAACGGATCAAATTTCAGAGGGGCAAAAAGAGAATTACATGAGATTTTTCTACTCTTCAGATCTCGGCCGGCTATTGATGAAATTGAAAGGTTCTGTCAACTCAAAGAGATCGTTTGGTCATTTATTCCTCCTGAGGCTCCCAACTTTGGTGGTCTTTGGGAAGCTGCGGTAAAAAGTGCAAAATACCACCTAAAACGAACCGTCAAATACGCTCGATTAACTTTTGAAGAATACGTGACAGTATTGACGCAAGTTGAGGGGATATTAAATTCACGTCCTCTATACACGTTACCATCTGAACCTGGTGAGCCGGAGGTTCTAACACCAGGCCATTTTCTGATTGGACGACCACTCACTGCCTTGCCAGAACCAAGGTGTGATGAAATTCGCATAAATCAACTTGGCCGGTGGCGAGATGAGTTTTGGAGAAAGTGGAAACACGCATACTTGCAGACGTTACAGACACGAACAAAACAAAGGCTCAAATTACCGAACATTAAACCCGGAATGATAGTTCTTCTAGAAGAGAAAGATTCGCCTCCTCAATATTGAAAGTTAGGAAGAATCGTGGATACCTTCCCAGGACCAGATGAACTGGTACGTACAGTAGACGTTCGAGTGGGTGACACTATCTACAGACGCCCAATCTACAAACTCTAGCAGACAACGAGATCATGCAGTCTTCAGTCAATCTTCAGCCCCGCGGGAATATGTTCGCTACCCGCTCCGGTACGATTCCTGCCCACACTGAAAATCCAACAGTTTAGGAATATTTGGTTTGCCGCGATTCGTTTGCCACAGAAAGTTCCAGTAGCGCCCAGTACACACACGAACGAGCATCAATGATTTAAACAAGAAGAAGAAGTCGCCGATAGCGGCTGACGTTGGCTCCGCCCACCAGAAGGGGAATGCGTGCATCGAGAAAATTCGACCGCTGTTTGATTTTATATAAATACGTGCTATGTTCGCTAGAAATAGTCAGTTATAAATTTACCGTCAAATAAAGTGAATCAAAACTACAAAGTGGTGTAAATACAGTTCGCTACCAAAGCCTTCCTGCTGACCAACGACTTGAGTGGACCTTCCTTACCCGTCCTTTTCAGGATCAGAAGAATTAAATAAGAAATCCACAAGAGAGTCAAACGATCACCATCGCCTTTCCCTTTGAAGCCGGGCAAGCGCTTCAACAAGCATATTATGTACTAGACTACCGCCCCAATACATCAACAGTAACAGTTCCAGGGGGTTCGTTTAGGTCGTATGTTTAAAAAAGGGCATTGCCATTACCACGTTAAAACACACAAAATTCACATCAGATTTACAAACCATTTTGTAAGTTTCTATCACAGGGTGTCTACTATAAAGTAGCCTTGCTTTATTGGTATTATTGAAATATCTTATGAAGTATTAAGACTTCCATATGAATCTTTTACACCATCTTTCCAACATTATTCTAAATATTTAGAAAGTAAAAAATGTTTCGAGATATAAAAATATTCAATTTGTTTATACTGATTTCCGAACTCTTAAGTTCAATAAAAAATCCAACTTTAATTTTAATTTCTTTCCATATATTGTAAAGTTTACGAGTTATCATTATGGTTATTATGGTATATGTACAATTTATTGAATCATAAGCTTAACAAATAACAATTGACACACTTTTTTTGTCAAAGGCTGTGAGAAATTTTTTTCGAAGAATTAATTTTTATGTGGAATGCTCCCTTCATAGCAAAAAGCACCAATTTAGTACTTTTCGTTATGTTTGCATTCACGCCGCTCATTTTCCGGTCAACTTTACGCATAGTGGCGTTCAGGGCCGGCGGAAAGCGTGGGTAGTATGGGTAACCGAGTGGGTAATTACCCACACGAAATTTTGAACCATTTCAAAAAATTTAGATGTGCAACGCATGTATCTCGCACTACACACATTTGAAAACCGATGTACCACAATTCCATTTGAATAAACGAACGTGATTTAATGTGAATGTAATGTAAGCGTGTGCATTGCGAAAAGGGAAAAAAATCCTTACTAAAGGATCCCTCACCTTATGCTCTCTACCCATTCGGGCGTAAAGTGTTTCGCCGCCCCTGGTGGCGTTATAATTTTCGTACCCCATCAATGTCGTTGCGCCCCATTCAGGTTGTTGCGCCCTATCCAAGTCGTTGCGCCCCAGCTTTAAATTGGGGACTAAACGGCAAATATTCTACAACAACAGCGCTGTATGGTTGGCTATTTTCTTTTGTCCAAACTTCTACTGGAGGAACTCTAGATACATAGAGTAGCTTCGATGATTATTAGAGAGTCGACTGAAAATTTCGTAACTCGTACTGGCAAACGAACTTCCGTTTGACAGTACGAGTTACAAAATTTTGCGTCGACTCTCATAATAGCTTGCCAAATTTGAAAATACAGTGTCATGTCAGTTTATCGGTGCATTAACTATAGTTGTGGATGTAGTTGCAAGTCGCATAACAGTTTTACTCAGATTTCCTTACTGCTCTCGATATTAGCTCATTTTCTCTTTTGCAAGCAGGTAAACGCTGTAGTGCTGTTTACTAGCTCACACCGAAAGTGAGAGAACACGCTCATTTTTTTGTGTTCACGCATATCTCTATCGCGCGGGGGGATGCGAAAGAATTAATTCTCGCCCAATTCAAGAGGGAGTGTTCCTCATCAGATGCTCAGTTACAGAAAGAGCATGTTTTTGAAAAAATGCCAATAAAATAAGATGGTTTCGAAAACAACAGAATGGCGATATTTTATATCAAATGAGTGCTTTATTTAGGCTTTGCATATTCAAACCAGCCATTTATATGTATTAGGGTGGGGCATTGTTATATGGAAAAACGTAATCATAGCCACATCAACCGAGCACAGCACTTTTTGGTTCCTTTTGGGGTCCCAAACAACTGTGCAAAATTTGGGGTCGATTGGTGTTGACTCGGCGTAGCGCATTGCGTTTGAAATTTGTATGGAGATTAGTATGGAAAACCTACATTTTTGCATTTTAAATTCTACAGACTACAATTATTCCTGTAGAGTGCCAACAAATAGATAAAAGTATAGTCCATGATATGCCGAACAACTTTGCCGAAGGATGTATGGTGTTAGAATGTCTCTAAGCCAAGTTATGGCTGTTCAAAGTTCGATATATCGAATTAAATGCCAAAAATTATTTTTATTGCCAACACTGCCGGTGTACCAATGGTATTTCATATAGCATTTCAAAATAACATTATATATTTCTGTTTTACCACATTGGTGTGTTTGGATGAATTATTCAAAAGCCTTAGTTCAATTTCATGAGCGTAGGTAGTTGAGCAATAGGGGGGGAGGGGGGACTTTAATATGTAGAAATTCGAACTGAAATGTTGTCGAGTTGGAATGTTCAGATGGATTATTTCAAAACAATTACACAATGTCCTACGCATAATAGTAACGATGAAATAAAACATACTGTTTGCCTTGACTTTTATCAATAGAAGTTACGTTACAGACTGAATCAACTGATGTCGAGTTGATATGTCAGAGAATTGCATTGATTATATTTCAGTTTAATAGGCACTATGATTTGATGGGATGCTCATTTCGATGCTGTTCGATCACCTGAAGCAAAAATTGTTGTAGGGATCTGGTGGATTTCATGTTGAAATCCAGAAATTAGCTTCACGCCTCGTGATCAAACATCATAGAAATGAGCATCCCATCAAATCATAGTACCTATTAAACTGAAATATAATCAATGCTGATAAAAGTCAAGGCAAAGGGATACAGTATGTTTTATTTCATCGTTACTATTATGCGTAGGACATTGTGTAATTGTTTTGAAATAATTCATCTGAACATTCCAACTCGACAACATTTCAGTTCGAATTTCTACATATTAAAGTCTCTCCCCATCCCCCCTCACCCCTCACTACGCCCTATTACTCAACTACCTACGCTCATGAAATTGATCTAAGGCTTTTGAATAATTCATTCAAACATACCAATGTGGTAAAACTAAAATATATAAAGTTATTTCGGAATGCTATATGAAATACCATTGGTACACCCGCAGTGTTGGCAATAAAAATGATTTTTGGCATTTAATTCGATGTGTCGAACTTTGAACAGCTATAACATGGCTTAGAGACATTCTAACACCATACATCCTTCGGCAAAGTTGTTCAGCATATCCTGGACTACACTTCTATCTATTTGTTTGCATACTAAAGGAGGAATTGTAGGCTGTAGAATTAAAAGTTCTAAAATGTAGGTTTTCCCATACTAATCTCCATACAAATTGCAAACGCAATGCGCTACGCCGGGTCAACACCAATCGACCCCAAATTTTGCACAATTGTTTGGGACCCCAAAAGAAACCAAAAAAGTGCTGTGCTGAAAAAACGATCATTTTGCCCTACCCTAGTATGTATACACTAAGCCAACCCAAAGTTGTTCAGTAATTTCATTTGACGATTTGCACAGTAATATTTAACGGAGTTTAGCAATCGATTTAAAAAAATTGCGAACGCGTATTCATTTTTCAGTGACTTCGGTAGATTTGTTACCGTTTCGAATCGTACACCCTATGAAGCCCTTATAGGAGAAGCAAAAATCAAAAAAAGCAGTCATACTAGCGTTCATGGTGAATTTCATGTATATACGTGTTAGGTTGGGCATGCGTTTATGAGTTAATTATTATTGATATCATCTATAATATTATATTGTTGTTAATTGTAAAATCGATTATAGTCTAATAGGTTAAAATTGTCAGAGAACTAGAAATAATTAAAATTAGGGATAAAATAAACTAAAATTGAAAACTCCGTAGGAATATGTATAACGAGCAGTTCAAATAATTGTACTAAAACAGACATTATACACACCACAAATGCACTGCGCGAAAATTGCTGCACTATGCACCTGAAAACGTTCTATAGAACATCCGTGGGGAGAAGCTGGGTAAATTATTGAAGCCAAGGTCTTATCATCTAGACAACCAACGTGAACGGTCGCTAAAAATCGAGATTAGCAAGTTTGATTTTAAAAGTGAAAATTACATAACTGGTAGTTCAAGCCGAAGTATATTGGACGTGCTTCAACCATAGCAGTCAGGACCCATTAAATTTCCGACTGATTCCGGACTACGGAAAACAAAGCGTCGGGCTTTGACCGACTAATAAAACATAACCGCACCCGCGGACGCTCTCCAGCTTTCGAGGTCGCACGCATTCAAGTTCGGAGCTGCGACGGGCTAGAGCCCTTTCCAAGCTACGCCTTTGGAGTAAACCCGCGGCAACACAATATCTCCCAGAAGGACCAAGAGTCGATCCCTACTAGCTAATTGGATCACCGTATAACCGCACTCGCGGCTCTTTTCCCGCTTTCGGAGTCGTATGCAGTCAAGGGCGGGAGACCCTCCGAAGGTATCAACGCAAAAGCAGTCACCTACAGCAGCAACGAGCAGTACAGCGCACATTCAGCCAATACCCACCAGCAGCAGCAGGTCGGCCGACCACGTGCAGACGAGTGCATCCCGATACACACACACACACACACACACACACACACCAATTGTGAGTAATACATAAGATTAAAGTGAGGAATAGCCTTTCAATCACTACTATCCGAACTCTTGATCCCAAAGTAGACCCCGGAGCCGACCCTGAAAGTCTTCGTGCTTTCACGATCGAGCTAGCCAGAGAAGAGACCGTGAGAGTCCACCCCAGACGGTCCCCGTGGCTTGACCAGGGACTAGGGGCTTTTCAAAGGCTGGCCATATGCCAGCCAGTAACAGATTTACGATTAATTTGCTGCTAGAACCTGGAATATTTTTAATTGAATTTATTATTATTTTTGCTTTTTTCGGTAAATTATCCACCATTCAGTAAAATACTAGCTTGTTCGACAAAAAGTTAAACATCATCGAATCTCGTCAGACATACAAAACACGTACAACAAACCATCTGTTAAATCGCCATTTACGGGGAAAAACATTAACACGAATACAAATACTTCTTAGTCTTTCGTAAAACCATAGACTTTTAGGCTCGATTTTAATCGTGTGTAAATACCCGCTACTGAAATTCCGAATAAATAAGACGCCTGAAACACGTTTGGCAAGAAGTCGCAGTGATCGATACAATGCAGTTAGAGTGCAGCTGTCAAACATGGGTAGCAAACAGCGTGGGGCGACTCACCCTAGTATTTTCGATTCAGGCTAAAGTATTGAGAGACGCATTTGTGTATTTTTCACGAAATGACATGTATTATGTGTATTGATGAGTACAGTCGTGATTCGCTGGTTGGACACTTTTTAACTGGACCGCTTTTTAGTTGGACCTCCGCTAGTTGGACCATTGCCCAACTAAAAAGCATCTGAACGTCAAAACCTCGTGTCAAATTTACTTTGACAATCAATCTCACATTGTTTAGAGATATGAACAGATGCATTTACACTGCCAACGTCTTTTTTGGAGAGTTTTTGTCATTTGTCAGTCGGTCCAACTAGCGAATCAAATTCGTTAGTTGGACAAGGCTGTGGCCCAACCAGCGAATCACGACTGTATTGATTATTTCTTTCATAATTCTTACGTATTAGCGCATTAAAGACGTATTTGTGTATTGTCCACGAAATGAAATGTATTATGCGTATTGGTGAATTATTTCATAATGCTTATGGATTAGTGTACTAAAACGTACAATTGCATGCAAACATTGCATATTTGTTGAATAATCAATTGAAGCCGAATGTTACTGAATTTTGACGTTTAAATGTTATTGTAGAATGCAAGTAGAATAATTTCGTAAACGCAAATAATAAAATTAGTACAAATGGAATTACTAGTGATTTTTCAAGATTGACCAACAATTAAGCATTATGCCAAATTTTATTTTTTTTATTAGTGACATCTTCAGTTTTCTTCTACTGGTGATTCCCATTAGACGCATGTTAAAGAAATCACGAATTTGGATATGACATGAGAAGCAGAAAGCGGGGAGATTTACCAGATATGCTGCTATTGTTGAACCAAGGCACATGTAACATGTAATTGAAGCAACCTTTATCTTTAGTTTGGTGAAAACTAATTAGGCTTGGTGAATTCTAATTAGGCTTACCCAATGGTGTTTTTTGAGCAACGCGGTATTATATTTAATCATTGCAGTATTATCTAAATTTATTTGAAAAATTGAGATGCTTCTCAGTAAAATCAGCCGAAATTCCTACTGGTTGTACTAGACTCGGTTGTGTCACTGGAGCCGGAATTCTGGCAGAATCCAGCCGGAATTCCAACTGGACTTGGAATTATGGCAGAACTCATTCCTGCAAGTTGATCGGAAGCAACTCGCAATTCGGATTATTGTGTTTTGTATTATTTTTTTTTGTATTATTTTGATTATAGAGGTTTTAACCTTAGGGTCATTCGCCTCTTTTCTGGTTGGAGTAATCTCTTGTAGAAAAATCTCTAACCCTATATGGTTGGGAATCGAACCTAGGTGAGCTGCGTACAATCTTGTGTTTTGCATTCTCAATCTATCGAGCGTTGGTTTCGATTCTATTCCCTCAACGAGTGTTGATTTATAATGCAAACTATTAATCTAAACAAAATGATCCATTGTAATGTAAACTTCGAACTTGTAAGATTTCAGAGCTTCGCTGTTTAGGGTAAACATTAAACCATTGTTTATGTTGTTAAAACGAGCGAATTCTTGATCAAAAAATTCTTACTGATGCTGGTAGGAAGTTTCGGATTTACCTATGTTCACGTCCCCTGGGAGTATTTTCATGTGTACGGAATGTTTATTTTCTTTAAAGATTATGGGATTTTTTCTCTGAATCAAACTAACAAGAATTCTGATTGATTTCTGCCTGCTGGTCATTCTAATGATTCACCGATTCTGAGTCCGCTTGCTGGGAGTCCCAATTCCGAGAAAAGTAAACAATCTAGCTTGAAAAAAACATACGCAATGTCATAATAAGAAATATACTGAATTAGTTTCATTCAGAATGAAATTAATGTAATATTTGTATGGCTTGTATCAACAGTAGGCGCGTCCTTAAATCCACCAGCAACTCATCGGTATTTTGATGACTTTTTGTTGCGGGAGAGTAAAGCGACGCGCTGTGACACCAGTGCGCAACATAAACAAAGCTTGCTTATGTTGCGCGAGAGCCGCGAGAGCCACCAAAGAGCTTAACAACTAATCGTAAGGTGACGGCCGATGCTTTGCTCAACAAAACGAGAGCAGCGCGGTGGGAGATTATTAACACACACAAACATGTCAGCTGTTTTGGCATGTAACTGCTAATGCTGCCAACAAAATTTCGCTCCCACTGCAGTGCAAATTGATTGAGCTTCAGTAAAAAAACGATGGGGAAAATATAGTTACTATATTTTCCCATCGTACGTAAATTCTGCTGTTGCCGCCAGCACCGACTACCTGCCATTCATCTAATTAAATAGGGTTCAAGGAATATTTCGCAGGTAAATGTTTTTCAAGACTTAAATGTTTTTCGAGTGTTAATTGTTCTATTTTAGAACAAAAATCGTCGACTATGGTAACGTCCAACTGAAGCTGCCGCTGCGTTTACCAAGCAGTGATACACCCATCTAGTTAGACTTTATTCCTCGCCTACTGCGGCATTATTGGCTAACCAGAAACTGCAAAAGCCTACTGCTGTTGGCTCTCCTGCGACCGCTGTCAGAAGTGAACCGAAAATTTGAAACAAATTAATTTTTCTCCATGTCGGATAGTGTTAGCATAACAAAAATCACCAGCGCTGGTCAACAAATTGCTATGAACAACCCGTCAGTTCAATCAGTAACAGTAATCTTTCCACCTCTACTTGCTCGTCATCAATGAATCCTGCACTTCTGAGCAGTAGTTTGGAACGAAAGCAAGATTTGGTAATCACCAAAACCATCCTGGGGGCAGCGATTGTACGAAAGGTAGTAGCAGGCCCGATCATGATTATTAAACAGAACGTTACATCGAACGTAAAAAGATCTATGCCAACGGTGTTACCAGCGATGAGATCAACTTCGATCAAAACAAAGGCAAACACCAGTGGAGTTCGGCGTATACCACTCGGGCCCAAAAGCAGTATAACGGTAAGGAAGCGGAAGGCAGAGCCAACGCTGATAGACAGCCTGAAGGCGAAAAACAATTCCATTACCACCAGCGACGTGATGTCTATTTATTATCCGCTGCCCCTAAAAAAGCTCAACCAGGGTCCACCAATTCAAGTACGGCAACGATTAGGAAGTGGTATTACGATTGCTCCCCGGAATTTGGCAGCCCAGCGTCCACAGCAAAAAGTTCTACAGGTTGTAGAAATTGAATGAGCTGAAGCTTCATCATCCATCGAGCCGATTCAAGAATAGCGCAACGGTGCAGTTTTGTCAGCTGAGCTGTTACCAGTACTCTCACTTCCTTATTAGAATATGTATATGCAATAACGGTATCTCGAATGTCCAGGGAGGACAGGTTTGGCAGACAAATTAAAACGTCGTAGTGTAAGGCACCTTATTAGAAGAAATCAAATCTATTCTATTTTTAAGCTTAGGATGAGGATTCTTTTATTGTTACGGTATTTGTAATTGCGCAGGCTTGTACATATCTTGTACATAAAACAAATCATCTAAAAATTAAAATTTTACGTTCAGGCGGAACCGACGATTCCGCGCTTGCCAGCTGCTTAGTTCTTTTAAAGTGGCAAATCCTGAGTACGGTAGGGTTAGTATTTTGTTAATAATTTGGTTAATTTGTATGCTAATTTAAATTTTTTGTTTTAGTGCGATCAATCCAAATTGAGTTGTAAAATTCACTTTCTTTTAAAGAGCGAATAAACAAAACTGAGATTCTCGTTTTATTTCATTCTGAGAATCTCTATTCGAAGTATTATCACCTATAAAAACCCAAATGCCATAAATAATAATGGAAACCTATCGCTATATTGAGTAAACGCCCAACATTAGTTTAATGTGCGATAATTCATCGGCCGTTTACTCGAGGAAGCGGTAAATCAACTTTTGTTTGAAAATGATTTAAACACAATCAAACATCATTTTTAATAATTGAGGGATTTATTATAGAACAGAAGAAAGCATTTTTCTTAGTAGGGTGTCGAGCATATTTTCGCCTTGTTTCTATTATCACCCTACCCATTTAAAGCCGTTGCCGTAGCAGCGTCTGCCATCTTAGTTCAACACATTGTCTCTAATAATAGTGCGACAATTGCAGCATTCGATTAGAGTTTTCATTTTCAAAAATTGATAGGAAAAATCACCTAATTTGCTTAAATGATTTCACAAACTTTGACCTAACTTTTGATCAAAGCGACAAAAAACCAGTATCTCAACGCCATTTTGTAGATTTTTAGATTCCCTTTCCATACATGTGCAACATAATACTGTCCGCAGACCTCTTAAGGCAAAACAATCTTGATGACTGTGATTCAAAAATTGATAGGAAAAATCACCTAATTTGCTTAAATGATTTCACAAACTTTGACCTAACTTTTGATCAAAGCGACAAAAAAAATAGTATCTCAAAGCCATTTTGTAGCATTTTAGATTCCCTTTCTATGCATATGCTACATGATACTGTCCGCAAACCTCTTAAGGCAAAACAATCTTGATGACTGTGATTCAAAAATTGATAGGAAAAATCACCTAATTTGCTTAAATGATTTCACAAACTTTGACCTAACTTTTGATCAAAGCGACAAAAAACTAGTAACTCAACGCCATTTTGTAGCATTTTAGATTCGCTTTCTATGCATATGCTACATGATACTGTCCGCAAACCTCTTAAGGCAAAACAATCTTGATGACTGTGATTCAAAAATTGATAGGAAAAATCACCTAATTTGCTTAAATGATTTCACAAACTTTAACCTAACTTTTGATCAAAGCGACAAAAAACCAGTAGCTCGACGCCATTTTGTAGCATTTTAGATTCCCTTTCCATGCATATGCTACATGATACTGTCCGCAAACCTCTTAAGGCAAAACAATCTTGATGACTGTGATTCAAAAATTGATAGGAAAAATCACCTAATTTGCTTAAATGATTTCACAAACTTTGACCTAACTTTTGATCAAAGCAACAAAAAACCAGTAACTCAACGCCATTTTGTAGAATTTTAGGTTCCCTTTCTGTGCATATGCTACATGATACTGTCCGCAAACCTCTTAAGGCGAAACAATCTTGATGACTGTGATTCAAAAATTGATAGGAAAAATCACCTAATTTGCTTAAATGATTTCACAAACTTTGACCTAACTTTTGATCAAAGCGACAAAAAACCAGTAACTCAACGCCATTTTGTAGCATTTTAGATTCCCTTTCCATGCATATGCTACATGATACTGTCCGCAAACCTCTTAAGGCAAAACAATCTTGATGACTGTGATTCAAAAATTGATAGGAAAAATCACCTAATTTGCTTAAATGATTTCACAAACTTTGACCTAACTTTTGATCAAAGCGATAAAAAACCAGTAGCTCAACGCCATTTTGTAGCATTTTAGATTCCTTTTCTATGCATATGCTACATGATACTGTCCGCAAACCCCTTAAGGCAAAACAATCTTGATGACTGTGATTCAAAAATTGATAGGAAAAATCACCTAATTTGCTTAAATGATTTCACAAACTTTGACCTAACTTTTGATCAAAGTGATAGACAACCAGTAGCTCAACGCCATTATGGAACATTTTAGATTCCCTTTCTATACAGTGGAGAAGCCAGGGGCGTTTTGGGGGTTAAACCTTCCCCCACCACCAAACCAAAATTAGGCGGATTTAAAAAAAAATTATTTAAGCTAATTTAATTAAATAGTGCACATAAATAATTTTGGAAGCATATTGTCTGATTACTACGTTGAGAACCTATAGTTTTAAGGCGTTTCATACCTTTTTATTGCTCAAAGAAACGATTTTTTTTTATAACTTTATCTGAAAGTATAACTCCTTGAGAATATTTTCCCAAATTTTCATAAAGGACCGAGAGATAGATCGAAAGTTACAGCGTTTCCAAGCGCGCTTCGTCTACCAAGAGCAGTAGTAACTTGAAATTTTAAACTCGATTTTCTCGAAATATCGTTTTTCCACAAATGGTTTTCCCGTGATCACGATTGCCGGAAAACCACTCAACCGATTTTCTTCAATTTTTTTCAATTGATCGTAATTAATTTTTCTCGTGTTTTAACGATTTCTTTTTATGCATAAATTTTTAAGTTGTTGAAATTTTTTTAATACAATTTGCAGAGTTAAAACAGCGATTTTTTTTAGGAAAAACGTTTCTAAATGCAGGAAAAAATAATATTTATTCAACTAATCTTTAAGGTACGAGAAATACTCATATACTAATGGAATTTTTTGAGTTTTGAGATTTTAGTTGATCTTTTGGTCTTCAATATTGTGATCACCGCAAACCTCTTAAATAAAAAGGGGTTCCGGGGAAAAGCCATAACTCCACCAATTATCAATATACTTTTATAATTTTTTCTTGTTTATTTTACTGAAAAATTTACCTTATGCCTTTACGTAAATTAAAACTTTCTTGACAATTTTCGCACGAAAAGGTATGTAACCCCTTAAGCATCATCGGGACTTTTAGCAAATTGTGCGCATTGGATCTTGTAACTGATCTCTTAGCCGAGGTTCCATAGTTGTCAAATTATAATGAGCTCTTTTTTGAAGAGATGATCATAAACATGGAGCTAATAATAATAAAATAAAATAATTTTGGCGGTTAATCCAATAATTATAAAAAAATACTCTTCAGATAAATTTAGACCGTGATTTAATGTCTTCATCAAAGTTTTCGAAAATGCTATTTCAAACGACTTTATTAAAAGATTCCGTCGAATGCTTTGTACGCAGCTCACCTGGGCTCCATTCCCAACTCCCGTACGTCAGGTTAGAAATTTCGCTAACCTGAAAAAAGAGCCGAAAGACCCTAAGGTTAAAGCCTCTATAATCAAAATGAAAAAAAAAATTGTTGAAGACATTCCAACTAATTTTATTGAAGACATGGATACCCCGTGTATTTAGATTATCCAAACATATACTATATGTGAATGAAAACCTTCAAAACGATTTAATCAGATATTACTGTAATTGATAAATCTCATCTGCTGTGTATAAACAATATAATTCACATTCTATTCAAGGTAGTCTCTGAATCTTACAATAAAAAATATTGGAAAGGACTGACTTTAAGAAAATTTCTTAAATATCGTTTTATATCTCAATATAGTACATTCATGTAGCCGTCATATTTTAAACAAAATATTTAAAATGACATTATCAACAACTTTGCTGAAGACACCAAGTCTCTTACTATTTTTGATGAGTTTCTTTTCCATAATTACTTCTAGGAGATTTAATCAGTTTCAGTTTCAATTTAAGTTTCCTCGAGGATTTTAAAACTCCAAAGTCGAAATTATGTGATCCTGACCGTTAGAAAAGTTTTCGAACATTTATTCCATTTTAAAAGTGCACTTTGTATTTTCATACTTTGACTTTATTGATATATTATAAAAGAAATTAGAAAGGCGTATCTTAAGCCAATTTTGTTTCTAAACTTTCACTAGTTCACAAAATAAAAATGAAAATCTGAACTTCAATAAATGAGCTTCATTTTCAGTGTAAAAATGTGTGTTGAATCCGATAATGATGTCCAAAAATTTACAGTAGAGCAGTTTTCAAGTCAGAGTGAAAAAGTGGATTTTACTTTTAAAGAAAAAAGTACGTTTAGTAAAATCCATATACCTTCGGTTACAAAGCATCAACATGAAATATAATTTTGTTAAATTAAAGGTAAATGCTTGTACTTTCGGTCGTCTGAACATTTTGTTTTGATGCGACTAACAGTCCTAACGCTTTTTATGAGTTTGTTAAGTTTTTTCTTAATTTTTTAAAGAAAATTGAGCGTTTGGTAGAGATTTTGGCAATATGCAGCTATTTAAAAAATTATAGTTTTAGTGAAACCAACGCTGGTCGTTAGTGACACTTATAGCCTGGTAATAAACAATGAAAACTAGCTCTTGTTAGTTGAAATCGGATGAAAATTGTGAAAGTTATTCGATTTTTTGCATATTAAGATTTTTTGAGTTTCTTTGGCTTAACTTATTGAACCGTCCCAAACCCATTTTTTCTAGGGCTTATTTAATAAAATGTTAGGAATTCTCTGTTAAAGGTCTGTTGAACTAATAAAATGAAAAAGTTGTGAAAATTCGATATTCGACCTAGTGTATTCAATTGATTCAAGTCTTCTGATAATTATAATCACGATAAAGGGGTTGTCACTGTAAAGAGGGACAAGTCTGTCTGCCAAGAGACATGCTGGTGATTCATAGCTATGCTGCCTAAGCTAAACCCTCATCAGCAAAAGACAAAAGTTAAGCCCGTATGGTGTTAAGCCTGTTCTAATGACCCTGCCACTTCTAGTTTTCCGATCTGTATACATCACATCCTTGATCTCACTTGAGTACTATGGCTCTAAATTTTCAATAATTTTGCCTACCCTGTGATCTCTAGCTAATTGAATGTTAAAAAATGAATTTTCAAGCTTAGACCTAACTTTTGAACAGAACGACGGAAAACTCATAGCCAGTGCTCGGAAATTTCAAAATCAGTTACCTATTTCTGCTTGCATTTACCGAAACCGACATTCAGATTCAACGCCTCCTTCATTCATTCACTTTCCAACTAACTGAAATTTCATGCAGAATTCAATGCTTGAGAGCAGAGGAATGAAAATTCCTTCACCAACCAAAGCATTCATTTGATAAGCGAACTGCTTAATCTATATCTGGGGCCCTTTTTTGAAAAATCCCTCTCGTAGGTAGGATGGAAACAAAATTCAGCTTGCCTCTGAAACCGAACATGTCATAATCTGAATGCGCTGTGGCGGGAGAACGAATGACGAAGGAAACGAATCAAACATTTCATTCATCGCAGCGGGCATGAATTGAATTTCGTTATCTTTCAAATTCACGCAGGGATATCAATTTTTTTAAGCTCTGCTTATACCTCAACGCCATTCTGTGGAATTTTAGATCCCTTGTCTATAAATATACAATATGGTACTGTCCCCAGATACTTGGTGTTGGTGACAGTGGTTCAATAATTGCTAGTAAAAAGAGCCTAATTTACTTAAATTAATTCGCAAGACCCTGGCGTGGACCACCAGTGGAACAGTTTTCATCGTCGGACTAACCTGAAATGAACTCCTTTGAAAAATTGCTTCTTCAGGATCCTAAGACAGCACATACTCACGATAGTAAAATACACCGGTTCTGATTCTGTTACGTGACCAGCATGGCCATCAGAAACAAAATATAGAAGGTGGCTGACCTAATGCGGAAATTTCCTTCCAGTCAATAGTTAACGACTGTGCGAATAAGCCCCATAATTAAGACCGCCTTTCTTAATAATCCGGACTACTGTGCAACAATCCCTAAAGTAATCCTACCAGGATTACGAAAACTATTCAAAATTCTGCTGTCAGTCGATATCGGTATTATTTTAGCATCTAGCACTAGTGCCTCCGAGCGAGTGATATCGAATTCAATCAATACATTATCAACCAACCCTTATAGTCCTCAGAAACTTTACAGAGAACGTCTTTTTCCTGACTTATTAAACTTTTGAGATGAAACATCACCTAACATGTACTGGAAATTGCATTCTTCTTAGCGCCACTTTGGGGCAGAATTCGAAATTTCCCTTTTCGCCGTCGGGCAGCACTCAATCCGCTGATAAACATTGCCGAAGACACACCATTATTAATCTTATTGATCTCTATATAGAATTCGAAAAATAGTACATGCTCTGTGATCACTCTACAATACGCTGTAAGCTGGTGCGCTGACTAGCGTCACACAGTGAGAGTATCCCAAACTAATCTGTCACCATCTGGTAGTCTTTGATTTCTTGAGCAATTTTTTTGACGACAGTGCATCTCCAAAAAATCTCGTTATTGAGATAAAGAATGATTTTAACATTATTTGAACATTCATGTTAAACCCATTCAATGATAGTCGCATTCACGACGAGATGTACGATTTATTTACTTTTTTTAAAGCACCCCTGGTGGCACATTTCTCAACTTATTTAATATTAAATTGCTCTAGGCCTAAGTAAGCACAACAACTTTGCCAAAGAAAGTATGGTGCTAAATGTTAACGCAAACGAAATATTCCGACTTTGAGCATTAATATCTCCCAAATGAAAAAATATAATTCAACGAAATGAAAAAGTTTAGCATGTTTATTATAGTTTTCAAAATTGAAAAAAAGGTTAACCCTTTAACATGAAAATTTTTGTGAATCATGTGCAAAAATTCAGTATGATTTTGACCGTATATATTATATTCCCCCTTAATACGATTTAATTTGCCAATGGTTAGAAGAAATATTTCAAAATATCTAAAAAGAAAACATTTTTCTAAATCATTTATTGCATACTCATGCGACTTTCGTCAATTAAAAAAATAATATACTTAATTCAAAATGTTTGTCTTTCAGTCAATTACTTATTTGCTTAAAATCTAAAGTATTTTCTTTGTGCAGCTGGTGGATTGAAGTCACTGCTTTGCCGAATCGGAACATACAAACGCAAACTATATGATCCGATGTAACGAGCCTGGTATCAATTGATCGGGGTTAAGCTGACTAGCACTGACGAAAAAATCCGCACGCTGTGCGAACTGTTTCCCTGAGCGTGGTGAACAATTACGCTTAGATGCGGTATGGTGACGGATTTTTTGTTAGAGTTTGTCAGCTTAACCATGGTAAACACTGCTGTGTGTGGCTTACCGTCGATTATCATCACATGAAGCACTGGAAAATCTGGAACGAAAAAAAAAATTACGTTGATCATGATACCAATCTACTCGATTTCTAACCTACTCTCAACGATAACTTCGGTGTAGACAGCCTTGCTCAGTTCCAGGGGGAAGGGGGAACCGTTTTACGCCAGCCATGGCTATGAAAGTAACAACCCTTCGTACAGGGTTGCGTTCGTATTCGTTCATCACTACGGAGAATTCTCCCTTCTGACTTGGGACTTGAATCTAACCAATTCGTACTGCTCGAAGTCGCCGAAATATATGTATATCCACATGCACTCATTTAAATTGCCGAGCAAATTCTAGCACGCAAAATTATGATACTATCAAGCTGCTATTATTTTCTTTCGTGCCAGTAAGACTGATAAAAGCACCACCAGCAATACTGAACTTCGTTTATAAGTGTTAGCCAAACGATGCTTTTCGTGGGTGAACTACAAACTTAGATGTTAGTCCTTATTTCGGCATGTCAGTGGTGAGCTTGGCGAATGTGATGCTAGACTCGTTTGGTCCAGGGACCGACTTGTGTTTTGCTTCGTGGAAGTTTACCATCTTAGCAGCCTACTCCCGGGCAAGTGTCAAGAAGCGAGCGACTACGTAAAATCATCATTTAATGAGCAAACGGACCTTTCCCGTCGAGGCTTATTTGGTCTGATGACAGCTGTCCATGCCTGGTCCGGATGCAGCAGATGTTGACAGACGTCCCCGGTTTTTGATACACTAGTGGGTGATAGACTAGGTGAAATAGTGGACGGAACCAATCCCCGTACAATCCTATTGCAGTTGAACAACGAACAATGAGCTTCGCCGCATATCGTTGTAGCTGTTGCTGCAGGATGAAATGGTTGATTTCTATTGCGACTCGACATGTACTTTCTGTACAGCTGGTATTTAATTATTACCACATTGGAAAAGAAGATTTTCCTGTGAAAAATAAAGGTTGCTTGGTTTAAATTGAGACAATTTTAAATTTATTTACTTACCCGGTGCTAAAGAGTAAATTGAGGCCACGATGTAAAAGTATAAACATGACAACAAGGGATGCCAGGTCCGTTTGTGCACTAAACTGTGCAGTGGATATCAAGAAAATCTGAAATTTATTTGTGTTCATCTTTTAGGTAGAGTATCAAATCACGACATTAAATAGTTGCCTTAGTTGTCTAATTTAACGACGTTGTTTAAAGTATGACGCTATTTAGTTGTACATCAATTGGTATGGTCAAATCGGTAATTACCATTTTATTTACTATATAAAAACCTGATTGAAAAAATCTGTGCATGTGGCAACCCTTATTGGGTGAAATTTTAAATTCTCTTTGCCGCTCGCAGGTGAGAGGATATGTATGTCACCGCTCTCCTACGTGAAATGTTGCATCCGAAGTTTAGTATCATAACAGAGCAAAAACTTTCTCTTGTTGTGTTTCGAAACACGCCTAGTGTATTACTTGACGAATTGGATTGTTATCGACGCATTGAGAAACATTTGCGGTACTAACGTATTTTTGTGTATTAGCGTATTTTCGACGTATTATCGTATTTTTAGTGCATTTGTGTATTTTCTGCGTATTAAATGTATTAAGGTGTATCGAAGCATTTCTCGTGTATTTTTTTCAATTGGGTATTTTCAATTCACTTTAAATGGGGAGTGAACTGCCCCTCGGCAAACAGTTGCGCAGATGGCAATAGTGAAACACGGATTTCCAACGTTTATCATTTTGAAAGTTTACACAGGTTTTTGAAGAAATTTTGTTCTAGCTTAAACATCTGTTATCTGTGGTAAATGCATGAATTTTCAACAGAACCCAGTGAAAGCAGTAATAGTGAGATTTTTGTGGTTGTCATTATGTTTGAGGTGTATTTATTCCTTGACTAGGGCAATTTTACACATGACGATTTTGGATAAAGGATTTGACTCGCAAGTATAATAATTAGAAGCCTGATATTGCAAGGAAGTGTAGATTCAATCGCGAAAAAGTGGAAATAATTCGGCTTTATTGATTATTATTGAAGATTTTTGCGAACAATAATGATAATGAGAATGTTTTGTGTTCAGAAATTCCGGGCTAAAATTCGTAATCAAATTCAGGAAATGTAAGATTACTTTCGTTCGAATTTTAATTTTCTGTACAACCTTTAAAAGCTGGTAAATCAATTTCCACTACCAATTCGTCGAATTTAATGATCAAATTACTGAACAAGTCAGCAATCCTCATCTGAAAATTTGCTGAATATTTTTAACGTTTGGATAAAAACGGAATATTGCGGAGAGTTTGGTAACAGAATTGGTTTACTAAATTAACTACCGAAAGGCTTGCTGTTGAAAACACAAGTAAAATTTTCAAATACTCAACAATTCAAACTAAGTGTGTAATCTATGCACGTTTGGTGGAGCAAATTAATAGACATTTGAGCATTACACTAATATTAGGACACTTTTTATTAAATATGTCCTTGAGAATGATTTGAAGACAACGTTGATTTTATTATGGCAAAGATTGGATTAAGGCGGAAAATGGTAAAATACTGGTGTTTAAACGCAACGAAAACATAATTCGAGTGCCCTAATTTTCACCCTGTTATTTACGGCAATGAGATGAAGAAAGATGGTAGACGCTGCTTTAACCGAAGGCTTCTAATAAGTACACCCAAAACAATTTCCCAATGCAAAAAAGGCATTACTTCCTTTCGTGCATATTCCGAATTAGAATCATGCCTTCTTCGCATTGTAGACCAATCATGGCTACGGCAGTATAACAACACAGCTTGATTCATGATGAAATAAATTGATTGAGAATACACGCTACCATATTATCTACCCGCATGTAAAAATATTCTTCTGGTTTCAAACACTGTTACGCTTTTTTGTCTGCGAACAGCTCAATTCCAACCACACTAAATGCGTGAACAGTTTACGTTCACGGGAATGTGTGATATACGCGTTGTTATCGTAAACCAGTAAAATCATCGCTCTCTCATTCCACGCTTCAGAGAAGAGTGGAAGAAAATGATTTGTGTTCAGATTGATTTGCGATGATCGTTGACCAGGGTGATGATGTGCGCTGGATACGCATGTTCAGGAAAGCATAAGCATAAGAGATCGCCCGTAGTTGCTACTCCGTTATTGACCAGAACCAAATTAGGTTGCAAAATGTTGATTGGAACAACATGCTTGGGAATAACATGATGAGCCACATTGTACAATCTATTCCGATCCCTGCATGCTGATCAATACCAACGCCGGCTACGTCCGAATGCAGATCTTCTGGGAAAGGAAGGAATGTTAGTTCGATACATGTTGCTACTAGAGACCGAGGAATCCTCTGCATCTCCACATGTATCACGGGAAGGGGAGAGTTGTTAGTGAGTGTGCCAATAGCGTTATCATGTAATAATTGCTCTGGGCAGCCGGCTGCCGAGAATTTGGGAAATTTATCATTTGTTGTATTAATACGATTAGCAAAATAAGCAACTTGAACTCCGGATAGCCGGCTATAAGAAGCACTGCTTATATTTTTTAATAATATTCAATCACGCGACGAATTTATTCGTGGTTTCTATCGTGTCGGTGCTGATTTTACCCGGCGATCGTTTGAATAAAATGAGGAATCTTATACCGAAGGTTCATCAGACTCTTCCATAGATGTCGCGGAGTTGGTAGTTTGGAAGGAAATAAGGTCTAGGATTCGCTCCAAGCAAGCGATGCGACCTGTAAAGCATAGTTTATTAGGGATCATCCATAAATGACGTAGCATTTTTTGAGCAATTTTTACCAGCCCCCTCCACCATCGTAGCATTTCGTCACAAACCTCTAAATACTCCCTGGTAATTACGTAGCTTGACGGTAACTCTCCCCCCCCCTGTCTTCGTGATTTTTTTTAAAATAAAAACCGATGTTAGTCATTCCCCTTTGAAAAAGCTACATAGCCTGACATGACCCCCTACCCTCCCGTCGTCACACATCATCACAAAATGCAAAACTCTCCCCTCTCCCATATAATGCTACGTCATTTATGGATGATCCCTTAGTTTGTAGTTCAGTTAGTTTTCGAAAACACGATCGCTCGAAAAAGATCTTGTTTACTTTTTTGTTCTTTTAAAATCTGGGTAGCCGGCTACCGAGAGTATCCTATGTTTTCTAAACAAAAGCAATTTCAACTCCACACAACCGATCGTGGGAGTATCTCTACGATATATTTTTTGGGTTGCAAACTATCGAGTGATAACACGTTATACAGACAAAGAGTTATGATAGCTCTAGATGTTATAAATCAGCGAAAGTGTTTCCTATTTCTAATATCGGATTGTTTGTGAAATACATGTATACGAACGATTATATCGAACATTGAAGGGAAATACAAAGGATCGTTAACCTGATGGACGGGCTTGTTACCAAAAACGGAACTTGAAATTAGATTCATTAAAACAGACGCGGCGAATTTTCAGTACGTATTGATCCGCGTTCATCGATACTAGTCAAATTAAAGTCTTATTGGAGCTGATTATTCACTTACCAATAGCGTTTTCAATATAATAAACTTCCCCCAAAAGTTGAACAAAATCTATTTTCACACATCGTCGAACCTCCTGTGTATTGAAAATGTCCAAAACTATTGATTGTCAACTGCCAATAACTTTCCCTTCAATATAAAACACTCCCGAAAAGTTGGCAAAAAATTCGATTTTGACACATCGTCGGACCCCCCCCCTGTGCTTAGAAAATGTCCAAACTATTGATTTTCAACTGCCACAACATGTCCTTCAATAGTTATTTATTTCTAAACAATTGAAATTTAACCGCATCAACTTCAACTCGAATAAACTATAGACACTCATAGTAATAGACCAGCGAAGGTACTTTTATCGAGCCAAACGAACTGTCAAAATCCGGAGCCAAACGAGCATGACGTCATTCAATGCAAACAAGCAGAACAAGTATTGCGATTTTATTTAAAAAAATATATTTTGTTATTCACAGTAGGCTTCACTTTTCGTGTTCGTATTGGTATTTCACAATGTTATTTAGAAATATATTTATTGTGTTCAATATAACTACACAAAAAACATTTTACTTATGCTCGTTTTCATCAACTTTGTGTTGGATTGGATTGGATTGGATTGGAAATTGGATTTTTTCTCAATTTCTTGTTGCTCAGTATCAAACATATAACTTCTCTTTTGATTCATATATTGAACCACTTGAAAACTTATTTTGATAAAAACAGATGATCGAATACAGTCGAGCACGTTCGAGCTTGCACATTTTTGGGTGATGCCAGTTTAACATGCTTGTTTTTCTAGTTGCCAGTTTTGCGATTCTTACATCCGCGAGTCTATTACTATGAGTGTCCATAGAATAAACGGGAAAGTAACGCAAAATGTATCGCGATAACCACCGATGAATTATCGACGATGACGATGAATCCGACGATACATTATCGTTAACGGAGTTTCCGATGACGTTGACGGGTGGTTAACGTTATCGACGATGACGATTAATTATCGATTAACAACCCTGAACCTTAAGGTTCGCCCAGGTTAAGTCTTCGGTACGGAGCAATACCTCGACCTAGGAACTTCTAGCATGTTGTTAGTCGCCTCTTACGACATGGGAGCAGTTCCCAGAGGTTCTATTCTTGGCTGAAATAGTGCAAAAAGATTTCAGCCCGCCGGACACCACACGGCTTAGTGCGCTGGATACGCATGTTCAGGAAATAATACAAACTGAAATGACCCCATAGAAAATTTGACAATTGATAAATTTCCCAGTGGATTTCGTCGGTGAATAATTCTCGTCACCTTATTAATCGCCAGAATTAGTCTGTGTAAGTCTGGTTCCAGTTTTAAACTACCAACTAATCGATCGATTTAATTGGTTGAAGTAGACCGATTTCAGCAGATTTCGTCGGCCGTATTTAATGGGGTGTCGCATCGGTAAACGCCCATGTTAAACCCCCATAAGATTCGGTGCAAGAATCGACCGATTAATTGGTATTATAGTCGGCCGATTGTGAGACGCAACCGATTTAGTCGATGGGAAAATCGGGAGGATTTTCTATGGAGGAGTAACTGCCACTGCTGCTCAAAAGTACAAAACCACGTCATCAGCGCCCTTATAGTTTATGACACTTTAAACTTACAGTGGCGTAGCCAGGGGGGGTTGGGGGTTAAACCCCCCCCCCCAAACCAAAATTAATTGGATTGAAAAAAAATTGATGCTGACGAATTTAATTTTATATTCCACAAAATATTTTTGGAAAAATATTCTCTGATCACTACGTGGAGAACTGTGTTTAAAGCGTCATGAGAACTTTTGGAAAATTGTGGGAAGGGGATCTTGTAACTTATCTCTTAGCCAAAATCCCATAGTTGTCAAATTACTTCAATGTAAAATAAAATAACTGTCTGAATTATTATGAGCTCATTTTTGGAAAGATGCTTCAAAATATGGATTAGAGACAACTTTTCGAATGGGAATCTAAAGTTGAATAGGTTGATTGCATATAAAACATAAGCTTGTTTACCGAAAACTTACATACATTTCAACATTTGCTGAAAATGTATTTTTTTAGATTTTGTAGAGTTTATACAACAATTCAATATGGTTAACAACAAGAATAACATTTCAGGAACTAGTTGAAAGCTGATGTAATTTTGTCTCTAGCAGGTCAGGATCGGTTTTATGAGCATTGGATTTTTGTTGTATTATCAACTATATGAATAGCCTGTTAGCAGGATGCAATGAATGGCGTACTAAAATTTTGTGTGCTACGTACTAGTACTGCAAGTTGTGAGGTTGACTAATAAAGAAAAGTAAAATTAATGCTCGATAAATTTTTAACGGTCACGATCACATTCATTCGAAACTGCCAAATTTCGATGTTAAGTAACATTGAAGAATTTCAAAACGTAAAACTGTTCATCTGCTGATAGAATAATTTTGACGGTTAATCCTCCTAGAAGTAATTATAGACAAGAATTACTCTTCAACCAAATTTGGGTCGAGACTTAATGTCTTCAGCAAAGTTTTCGAAAGTGCTATTTCAAACAACTTTGTCAAAGACATAAATATCCCACATATTCAGAGTATCGAAATATAGTAGTAGAAAACCTTTACAACAAGCTATTCTGAAATTACTGTATTTGATAAATCTCTTCTGCGGTAATTAAATAATAAATTCACATTGCATTCAAGGTGCCTTTGAAGCTTACAAAAAATTAAGGGAACTGGATTTAAAACAAATAATTCCCAGATATTAAAAGGACTCAAAAACACAAAGAGTGATTCCATTTTCAGGAGCTAGCATCAATTCGGCGCTAGCTTAGTCCGCCCACCAAGTTAGTGTCGGATTCTGATGAGATGAAGTCGAAACGCAAGTTTCAATTCCATCCATCCATATTTTAGTTATAGGTTTTGTGTTCTCAACTCGCAATGATTGTTTCAAACAATTTTATCCGTAGCGCAGAAAAAAATAGTTTTCACCTAAATTTTTCATCACTAAGAAGAAATATAGCAGGCCCAGTCCATTTAAATCCCTATATGTTGAATTCATGTAGCCTTTATATTTTCAACAAAATTGTTTGAAATTACATTATCAAAAACTTTGCTGAAGGCACCATGTCTCTTAATATTTTTGAAAAATTAATTCACCATAATTACCTCTATGAGAGTTAATCACTAAAATTTCTATATCAAAGCATGCGCTGTTTTATGTTGATAACTTCCCGAAGTTGTCAAACCTTCAAAGTCAAGGATTATTATATTAGGTGATCTTGAACGTTGAAAATTTTTAGATCATTAATCCCACTTTAAAAGATCGCAATTTTTGACTTCATTGACATATTATACAAGAAAATAATCTATAGAGGTTTGAAAACTGTTCCATGTTGATCCTTCTTGTTTGTAGACTGGAATGACATCTGTTAGACTGCTTATGTTTTTGAGTTTTCAATAATTTATCAAACTCACATTAAATTTTAGCATTTTTTCAAAAAAATTGCGATTTACATTAAAACCCCCTCCAAACCAAATTTCTGGCTACGCCACTGTAAACATATATACTATTACTGCGAAATTCTAATATGATATCACCTGAAAGTACAGTTAATATGAGGAATGCCCGAAATGATTGGCGGACGGCTTCTATAGGATAAATGTTGAATTAACTTCTTAGCCCAATGTTCTCATGTGGGTAACTTTTTCCTGCGTATAGTGCGCTTAAATAATCATTAAACATTATTAACATTTACAGTCTAGCCACAAGATGCTAGAACTCGCATATCGCTGGTAAATTTAGGGTTGAGAGAACGCCGAAAGTTCAACATAATATCAGCACATAATCATCACCCACATCCCACCAATTTGATGATGCTATAAACAGTTCTCTCCTATACTGCCCATAAAAGCATAAGAGTCCCATATTGAAAAACAGCAAGCCGAGAAAAACACTATTGAAGATTTACATTCTCATTGAGCCTTATGGATGGGACAACCATGTTTTGGTATTTTTTCGGTATTTTCATAACAAACCATGTAATCTTATTTGTTCATTGTGATTCAGTGGTGATACAGAATACAATCCAACAGATAACTTATTTTCGTCAAAAATCCATATGGGACTCTTATGCTTTTATGGGCAGTATATGCAGCATGTAATCAGTAGAAAGGCGAAATGGAAACAGGTCCTTGAGCGTGTAATAGTATTTTCAAAGCGCACATGTATCCGAGTGGAGAGGTCTTTTACATGGGGTATTAGTGCGGAGTTATTTTAATACGAATACTCCGATATCGTTAAATTCACTAATTCATTCCCAACTGTGGGTTTGTGTAAGTTTCTATGGTGTAATCGCCATTTAATGCATTTTTGTCCCGGACCAATATCGCTTTCTATGCATTATACCAGTTACAATGCAAAATTCTCATTAGAAACATGCTTATTCGCATGTAATTCGTTTTGGATGTAGGGTTATAAAATAATTAGGACGAAAATAGTCTCAACATCCTATCAGTCTAATAGACGTTTTTTAAAAAGTCGAATTTATATTTATTAGTCTAAAATGTGTTTTAGGATGTTAAAAATTATATCCCAAAAAATGGAAGACGAATACTGTTATGTATGAACCTTATGGAATACGATACACTTTTTAGTTCAGTGTAATATAATACCGCGGTTTCACCAGACAGTTAAAAAAAGCGAAAACAGTTCCACGCGTCTCGCGTTCTTATAAATATAATTAAGTTTTTTTTAATCGAATAAACTTTTGATAAATGTAATTGAATAAAATTTAATCGGTCGTTCACCCACATACACGACAAATTTGGTGTCAGAAATGGGATCGGTTACTATTCGTCGCGCGATTGATATTTGAGGTTACGTTTGTACGGAACACGCATTCTTTCGAAGAATGGCTCAACCAAACGTTGAAATTATGGAGACGGTTTCCGCAATGATCGCGGAAGCTCTCAAAACGTCTATCGGAAGTGCCGTCGCACAAGTAAACGCCGGTCACCATAATCCAGTCGAAGATGCTGCTCCTACGCCGAGAATTCCGTCATTCAGTATGTCCGAGTATCGCCCATTAGAGGGAACATCCGTTGCTGACTACTTCGATCGATTTGAATGGTCACTCCAACTGAGTCACATATCTGTACCACAGTATTCGAATTATTCCAGAATTCACATGGGTGCAGAGTTGAACAACGCCTTGAAATTTTTGGTGAGCCCTCGCAATCCAGCAGACATTAGTTACCAAGATTTACGTAATACGCTCATTAACCATTTCGATCGGACCAGAAATAAATTCGTGGAGATCATCAAATTTAGACATATAGTTCAGCAAAAAGGAGAATCGGTCGCACAGTTCGTCTTACGCTTGAAGCAAGGTTCAGCCTACTGCGACTATGGGGAGTTTTTGGACCGGATGCTGATTGAACAACTCTTGCACGGACTTGAGGCACGAGATATGTGTGATGAAATCATAGCCAAGAAACCGGAAACGTTCAATGACGCATATGGGATCGCGCATACCCTGGAAGCGACCCGCAACACGGCACGGGAAGTGAATGCTGGCCCATCTCATTTCGAGGAAACGAACAAACTGGGGTACGAAAATCTGAAAACAAAAACAAAGTCGAGCTACAAGCAGTCAAGAGGCACGTCAGGTGAAAATCAACGGAATAGCAGTTTTCAGAACAGTGGAGGAGGACCCTGTAATGGCTGCGGAGGTCAGCATTTACGAATCTATTGCCGCTTTCGCGACATAAGATGCCACAACTGCGACAAAAAAGGACACATTGCGAAAGTGTGTAGAGCAAAATCAAAAAATTCCTCAACCGACCAAGTGCAGTCCCAAGAGCCCAGTTCCGAAATCGATCTAGTGACGACGCAGGTCAACGATATTATTTCTTCTGGAAAAAAGATGATTGACGTTAAAATCGATGGTCGCCCTCTGCAGATGGAACTAGATACCGGAGCACCGTGTGGAATTATTGCAGAATCCAGATTGCGAGCCATTAAGCCGAAGTTATCGCTGCAGAAAACCGACAGACAGTTCTCTAGCTACACTGGGCATCGTATTGATTGTCTTGGTCGTATTGCTGTAAATGTATCCGTAGGAACAACAACACGTAAGCTGAACCTATATGTAGTTTCCGGAGAGTCTGACTCGTTGTTTGGACGGGAATGGATTTCTAACTTCGCCGATCAGATTAATCTAAACCGAATCTTCACTTCAGAGACGTCTATTAACTCGCTTACGTGTACCGGACTTTCCTCGGATCAAGCAGCCCAGCTATCAAGTACGTTGGACAACTTCAATGACATCTTCAGTGACATTCCAGGGAAATTGGTAGGCCCTCCAGCTAAAGTACTTCTTAAACCAGGAGTAAATCCAGTCTTCGCTAAGGCACACGACGTACCACTTGCTTTACGTGATCGTTATGCAGCAGAAATCGATAAGAAAATTGTCTCTGGATTCTACGAAAAAGTAGACTATTCTGAGTGGTCGTCGCCGACACATATCGTCGTCAAAAACAACGGAAATCTGCGCATCACTGGTAACTACAAACCAACCGTAAATCCAAGGATGGTTATAGACGAACATCCCATCCCAAAAATCGACGCAATTTTTAACAAAATGAAAGGAGCAACCCTATTCTGTCACTTGGACATAACTGACGCATATACACATCTTCCGATTGACGAAGAGTTCCGTCATGTTCTGACGCTTAATACTACAACACATGGATTAATTCGTCCTACGAGAGCTGTATATGGAGCTGCAAATATACCTGCCATATGGCAGCGTCGAATGGAAACGCTGCTTCAAGGTTTGGGAAACGTCGTCAACTTCTACGATGACATAATCGTATTCGCGGAAAATTTTCAAAGCCTTCTTCTAGCCCTTACAGAAACAATGGACAGATTGAAACTGAACGGGCTGCGGCTTAACCGATCCAAATGCGTGTTTGCTGTACCGTCCCTCGAGTGCTTGGGTCATAAAATCGATCGCCATGGACTACATAAATCGGATAAACATATCGAAGCGATTCGTGATGCACCACTTCCAGCTAACAAAGAAGAACTTCAACTTTTCTTAGGTAAGGCTACCTATTATAGCTCATTTATCCCAAATCTTTCGTCTAGAGCAAGAAGCTTGGGAGATTTACTTCTTGCCGATACATTCAAGTGGACTTCTGAAGCTGAAAAAGCGTACTTGGATTTGAAAGCAGTTCTTATTTCTCCACAAGTGTTAATGCAGTATGACCCAACGTTGCCGTTAATTCTAGCCACAGACGCCAGCAAAACCGGTTTAGGCGCCGTGTTGTCACACCAGTTGAGCAACGGAATGGAACGTCCAATAGCGTATGCAAGCAAAACTATGTCCAGTACAGAGCAACGATACCCACAGATTGACAAGGAGGCACTTGCCATTGTTTGGGCCGTCAAAAAGTTTTTCTATTATCTTTACGCCCGTAAGTTCACACTGATTACGGATCACAAGCCCCTTGCGCAAATTCTGCACCCCGAAAAAACTCTTCCTACGCTCTGTATCAGTCGCATGGCAAATTACGCAGATTATCTGGCACACTTCAACTTCAACGTCGTACACAAACCAACAAACCAGAACACCAACGCCGACTACTGTTCCCGACTACCAAACAGTCCTGCAAAATCAAATGTCAACAGCTTGTTCCTTAACGAGGGAAGGAATATCGAGGACGAGTTTGATCAATTCGCACTAAATACTATACAACAACTACCAGTACGAGCTGAGCATATAGCACGAGAAACACGGAAGGATATTCATCTAGGAAAATTGGTACAAGATTCGGAATCAGGGCGCGACCTTGCGCAGTTAGGACACAAGGCTCCGGAGGCAAAATATACGTTAGCAGCAAACTGTCTACTATTTGAACACAGAGTAATAATACCGCCTATTCTTCGTCAAGCAGTTCTGAATGATCTGCATATAGCACACATGGGGGTCGTCAAAATGAAGGGTCTTGCACGATCTTTCGTCTATTGGCCAGGAATTGATTTGGACATCGAGCGAACGGCCAAATCCTGCAACGACTGCGCTCGCAATGCTGCTGTCCCACCGAAGTTCAATACCCACCATTGGGAATACCCGAGCGGTCTATGGGAGCGCATACACATTGACTGCGCAGGTCCCGTGGCGGATACAATGCTGTTAATAATCGTCGATGCGTATAGTAAGTGGTTCGAAGTTAAAATCACAACTTCAACAACAACGGCAGCCACTATAAATATCCTTGATGAACTGTTCACGACGTACGGAGCACCAATTACACTAGTATCCGACAACGGTCCACAATTTACCGCTTCAGAATTCAAATCTTTCTTGCAAAGGAGTGGAGTAAAATATTACAAACTTTCGGCACCTTATCACCCAGCGACGAACGGGCAAGCAGAACGGTACGTTCAAACGGTGAAACATGCGCTGAAAGCAATGGGAACCACAAAAAGTACACTGAGGACGGATATCAACGAGTTTCTGCGTCAGTACCGAAAGGCTCCACACACCGAGACCGGAGAATCGCCTGCAAAACTGTTTTTAGGCCGAAACATTCGAACACGGTTGGATTTGGTCAGACCGCAGAATATCAACGCTAAAATTTCGGAAAAACAACGAGCAGCTTTTGATTCAAAGTTCCGCTTGTTTAGTCCGGGAGACCAAGTTTACTTTCTTTCTGGAAACACTAGAATGGACAAGTGGATTCCGGGAGTTATTTCTAATCGCTTGGGAGATCTTCACTACGAAATCCTTTACAAAACGAAAACATTTAACCGTCACATCGATCAAATACAGAGTTTCATCAGCAACGAGACCACACCACAGGGCATATCATGCGGAGCAAGTAGAGTCGATAATAGAGGTGAGATACAGCGACGAGTGCGTTTCAATGGGAACATTATGACGTCACCAGTTCCATCATCGAGCTCGGTACCAGATTCTTCAGTTTCGCTCGAGTCAACAAATGAAAGATTTTCGACGCCATGTAGCAGCCCAAATCAACATAGAGAAGACTATGAGCCTGTACTACGCCGCTCAGACAGATTACGTCGCCCGCCGCTTAGGTTTTCTCCGTAGGAGGGAAGAAATGTTATGTATGAACCTTATGGAATACGATACACTTTTTAGTTCAGTGTAATATAATACCGCGGTTTCACCAGACAGTTAAAAAAAGCGAAAACAGTTCCACGCGTCTCGCGTTCTTATAAATATAATTAAGTTTTTTTTAATCGAATAAACTTTTGATAAATGTAATCGAATAAAATTTAATCGGTCGTTCACCCACATACACGACAAATACGATATATAAATTTTCAAATTATCAATTCTTCCGCAACACCTTCTGTGTAAACATCAAATCCACTTTTTTGAGTTGACCGGAAATACAAGTCGAACAAATGGCTTTTGATTGTTTTGAAATTTTCACAACATATTCAAAATTGATTTCTCCAGCAACATATGTAGGATTTTAATTTCTTATTGATTAATTTTTGGGAAATTAACATTTTGTTTCGATTTGAATGGTATTTTCGTTGTTTTGCCTTTCTCAATAGAAAGGTATTGCAATTGCTCTGAAAACCGACTTTTTAACGGAGGCCCGGAGGGCCGAGTGACATATACCATTCGATTCAGTTCGTCGAGTTCGGCAAATGTCTGTGTGTGTATGTATGTGTGTATGTATGTATGTGTGTGTATGTGTGTGTATGTGACCAAAAATGTCACTCATTTTTCTCAAAGATGGCTGAACCGATTTTGACAAACTTAGTCTCAAATGAAAGGTGCAACGTTCCCATAGGCTGCTATTGAATTTCTAATGGATCCGACTTCCGGTTCCGGAATTACAGGGTGATGAGTACGAACACGCAGAAAATGTCGATTTTAATAAATTCTGCAATGAATGTATAAAGGTGAAAATTTTTCCAAAATATGACCACAACTGCTTCGATTGGTAGTATTGGGTCACTAACATCCATTCAAAGTCTATTTGGCCACATTGGCCACCATCATCGGTTCCGGAAGCCCCGGCGGAAGTATCTAAATTCAGAATAACAGTCACGGTTTCTCGGAGATGGCTGGACCGATTCGACAAAACTTGGCCTCAAATGAAAGGTATTGCGTCCCCGTAAATGGCTATTTAATTTCATCCCGATCCGACTTCCGGCTCCGGAGTTACAGGTTGTGGCGTGCGATCACATAGCAAATTGTGATTCAAACCGATACTCCGATGAAAGCAAAAAAGGTAAAAATTTCGCTAAAATGTCTCTCAAACAACTTAAATTTGCTGTTCTAGGTCACCGACGGCCAACCAAACTTTCGTTGACTACATTGACCACCATAGACGGTTCCGTAAGAGCCCGGGAAAAGCGGCCATCTTTCAAAATTTACGAACTCGCATCAGTTTCCCGGAAATGGTTGGGCCGAATTTCACAAACTTAGTCCCAAATGATAGCTATAATATCCCCACAGATGTCTATAAAATTTCGTACGGATCGCTTATATGTGTCCGGAAATATAGACTAAACCGTCCGGTCACATATGAAAAATTTTTTTTTTATAAAAATCGACTTTTTGGGACTTTGCCGATTTTGCACCTTTTTTTAGTTCAATATTACCGTGGCTGTTTTTTCTTTTTCAAAATTTTAGAACTCGAATAATGATTTATTTTCCTGTATATAGTTGTCATGTTATGTATAATAATAAAATGTAATATATGCATTTAAAAGCTTTTAATGAATATAAACAACGCACACATTCTCGTGATTCATGATTGAGAAAGGCACAATTGCACCGCTAGGTGGATTAAAATAGGTTTTTTCACTTAATAATGCACCATTTCGCGAAAAAGCAAAAAAAAAATCGAGAAGAAAATCCTACGTATGTCGCTTGCCACTGTCATAAGGAACCAGAAAAAATATTTTTCTGGCTCTAGATTTAAAATTACGGGAGATAGTTTTCAGGCCATGGACTTCTACCTAAAAAACTCGCATGGGGGAAATGCTACACAGTTGCCATCTTGTGATGAAAATACTAGAAAAAATGATTTTTCTGATGCAATATATGTTATAAATTCCTTTTAACAACATTTCAACTCATCCCTTTATTGTGCCAAGAAAAAATTCCGAAATATGCCCATTTGTTTGAGCTCTACAGAGGTGTAACCCCTTAATGCTGTTCAGTGATTTTGAACTGGAAGCTGCCAATTGAAACATTTTGACTATTCCCAGGAGGTAAAACATGGATACTCATCATGAAAGCCGAGTTAAATATTCGAACACTGATGTGAAGCGAACTAAATTTGGTTCCCTTGGGGGTAAAGAGGAAACTATTTTATTCTCATCTGCCAACTGAGCAATTTATCTCCGTTGCTCCACCAGACTATGATGAGGTAAAAGCAGCGCATCTAATAAAGGTTTGCTCTGTCCCAAGCAAGAGGATTTAGTAATGAGAGCATGTGGTTTCTCTCTGCTCTCCTAGTTACTGGGCAAAAAATGCGCACCAAAATAAAACTCATGTTGTATGCGGGTAAAATATTTCTCTATCTCTTCGTTGCAAAGATGAGTAAAGTAAAGCCTGATTTTACTGAGGGCTGTCTTGCTTGATTCGGTCATCAAACTGTCGAAGCGAAAAGAAGACGACAGCCTCTAAAATACTGTCGCAAGGCTGTACTGTTGGAACCCCTGCATATCCAACGACAACAACGAAAGTATAATATTTATGTAATTATCTATAATTATATTTAACCTTCCGGCAGTCGCGCACTGAGTGTACGCTGCTGTGAAAATCTAGCGAAATCATCTTAGGGCACCAGCGGCTGCTCGTTCATTGGGCCATAAGCGGACTTCCGGAGGGTTAATTAGCTTAATTAGTATAAGTTCAATGTTGTTTTTATGCGATTATATTTTGAAATACGGGGGGAATGGATTTGGAAGGGGGGGGGGGGGGGTTTAGGGTTATCAGAGTGAGAGTGGAGGATGCGTCAGAAATCCTTCATCTTATTTCGGTACACGGGATGCTTCCATTTGAGACTTGGTTTGAGAAAATTGGTTCAGTCATCACCGATAAAACAATGTGACTTTAATTGTGGAATATGCCCAGAATCCGGGACTTCTGGAATCGTCGATAGTGGAAAAAATATTCAAAGAATGTTTGAGTGGTAATCAGTGATCTAGATCTGCGATTAGATGTGATTTGGTGACCATTTCAATAGTTTTTAGCCTCTGTGGTATTACGATTGTAGCGATTTATATGGGAAATTCCAGTGTAACCTTACTAATCAACCTGTAACTCCGGAACCAAGATTTAGCACCGAATAAAATTCATTAGCAGTCAATAGGATTACTGTATCTTTCATTTGAAATTAAGTTTGTAAAAATCGGTCAAATAGAATAGGGAATAGGTGTGATATTAGAGAGTTCCCCGGAGGCTTCACGAAACGTCATAGGTGGCCAATGTGGTCAACGCTACTTGGATTGATCATTAGTGATCTAGATTTATCATCAAATATTTTCATTTCTGGAATTCACTGCAAAGTAAAAAAAAATCTTTTTCTGGCGTACACATGCATACCGCCAACTTACAACGGGGCCGGGATAAGTGGGCGAGTTTTCCGCGCGCCATTTTTGTTTGTCTGTAAAAACATAGACTGTATTACAAACACATTGATAAAATTCAGTGATGTTGCCAACAGCCTGCCCTTGTATGCAACGTGTTCTTTTTACAAGATTTACCTAAATCAAATCGGTAAAAAATGAAAACTGAAATCACCGCAAACTAGCCCCGGCATCCCCTTTTTATTTGAAACTTCGCGCAGAAGAATCAGGCCTTTTTGGAACAACAGAACGTTTAGTTGAATATCAAACTTGACGAATTACTGTTTCAAACTGAAATGGGCGTTTCTCGAAACCTTGTATTTGGTTTAGTACAACAAATACAGTTAGCATTTTAAACAGAAACATTTTTGAAACAAAATAAAATTTGTTAGATCGATCTGATTCTTGGTTTAACAGCAACAAAATCTTTGTTTGATTTCAACTAAATTTCGGTTGTTCTCTCCTTTGGTTAATACTCAAGTTTTTTTTGTTTTCTCGAACTAGTTTGTTCGGTTAAATTTATCATGATTTTGTTCTTTCAAACGAAATATTTGTTGAAACTATTGAAATGAATATTTTGGTAGTATCAAGCAATAGTATTGATTAAATCAAACCTAAATCTTGTTTGTCACTATATCAAATAGGAAAATTGTTAATTAAAACCAAAATTTGTTCATTCTTGTGCGTGTTGTTTGAAATATGCGTGTTGTTTGAAATATATTAAACATTGGGGAGACTGGCGTTCTTAACAAGCGGAGGCAACTATATTGCCACCTTTTTAGATTCAATTTATTTTTTCTCTATAATTTTTGCCACTTATAAACCAAGTTTTTGAATAAAAAATAGTTGTTTTCACAAATTTGCATATTCAACTTATAGAGTTTGGATTATTTTTAATTGAGCTAATTTCGAAAGATTAGAACACTTATAACTTCATATTCTTGTGTTATGAACTAAACGAAAAGGTGGCAGTATAGTTGCCACCGTCTTATGAAGGCCGTCCATTTTTTTGAATATGGAGAATTTTGAACGCTTCTGTAGTTTTGCCTCAATGCTAAATAATTTGCAAATCATTCCTTTTTGAAATCATTCATTAAAACTTTTACCTAATATAAAGAACACAAAAAATTAATCTTATTATCTATTATTAATAGAAATTTCCAAACGATTACAATCGCAGTGGAAAAAAATGACATGACCTGATAAGTTGACAGCATACGATTCACAATCCACCTAGATTCGAAAAGAGTATCGGAATGATTAAAATTTGAGTAATTCATGATCTCCATATTTCACATCGCCATCCAAATTGGTTCAATAATCAATAATCATCCTATCACCACACATATCAATCTACATACGTATATCTCCCGAATTGAACTATGCTTAATGCCTCAGTTGATTATCTAAAGAAGTATGTAGTAACCGTTTCGATATTATATCCATTTGCAATGCAAATCCCCTATCACTGTGTGCATGTGGATCACATTTGGCTATGTCCGTATGCAGAACGCTGTTTATATGCCTTTATGTCGTTTCATGTCCTGGCGGCAGTGCAATTTAAAGTATATCTATTTGCTTTTAGGGTAGACGAGACCTTATTCATCTCATTAGTTAGGATATCACACTATTTCGTTGATAACTCGGATAACTATCAGCTTTCAACGTATTCGCTCCGTTCCTAAGAAGTAATACAATGAAAAATCTGGCCTGGAATATGTAAAATACTCGCGCTCGAAAAAAATGATAAGTCGAGTACAACGCACCTTTATTTATACTACCATTTAAACTAATGCGTTAAATAGCACACTGCTCTAACAAATGTGTTCAAATGGGTGGGATGAATAGAGGTGCTAAGATGAGCTATAGCACTTTTACCCTATATATCCGCTCGAAGCTAGCTTGAGTTTGCATCAATGTTGCAATTTCCTATCATGCAATATCATTTTTCTTGTTCATTCTATCTGGCACCTTTGATGTAATCAAGGTAGTAAGGTACCAAGTTCAGAAGGGCTTTTGTAGTCATGAAAAATGCAGATGTAATACGGATCACAATTTTTATAAAAGTTTCTATTTGAATATGTTAAGCTACGGTGACTTTCACTAACTTATGTCGTATGTTTCATTCTCGTAGTAATATGTGCACAAACTACTTTTAATTCTTATTTGGTTAGCTCAAAACAAATATGCAGTACTGGGCAGAATTATGACAATTCAAGTGGCTCTTTAAAGTGACAATGTTATTGAAATGACAATGTTTCTTTTTGGAATAATTTAAAAAGTTTTTAAGTTTAAAGTTTCTTTTTACATTTATTATAAAAGAAATGTATAGAATTTGCTCAAACTTTCAAGTATTTTTCCGAGGCCCGGGGGGCCGAGTCTTATATGCCATTCAGTTCAGCTCGACGATTTGGGACGATGTGTGTGTGTCTGTGTCTGTGTGTATGTAACGGACAAACTTTCATTCGTGTTTCTCAGCAATTTCTGAACGGATCTTATCCAAACTAATTGCAAATGAAAGGCCCATCACCCGAGCAAACGAAAAGCCCATAATATCCCCATGCTCATGGGTTTTGACATGGGTGTTTGAAATGGGTTCAACGCATGAAAACACCATCACCATGGTCCGGAAGATCCCATATAAAAACCATATGTTGGTGTATTCATGGGTTATTGAGGCCATTTTATGGTGTCTTGATGGTTGTGAATTTTGACACGGACCATGTTTAAGGTCTTTTCAAGGGGCTATGTGGTGTTTGAACCCATGAGTATTTGCTCGGGCACCCAGACAGACTGCTATTAATTTGTTTTTGATTCTGATGTTTAATTTCCAAGACATGGATGTTTGAATGTGTAAAAATTGCGTTTTTTGCAGTTTTTTGGAAGTATCTGTCGAAATTGACAACATAAATAAACACTTTATACATATTCAGATAGCAGTTACGAATACCTTTCTAACGACTTATAGTTTGTTGAAATCGGACTCTTTTCAAAAGAGATATTTAACAATAAATGCGGACGACGGATTATTGCCGATTTCCAATATCTAGGAATAAGACCAAACACATTCAACTCGAAAACGGCTAAGTAGAGGTCAATAGTATCTTCGGAGAATTTATTGGATGTAATATGCTATTTCTTTTGATATCGTGTTTTCACAGATTCCCCTATAAGTGAGATAGTTTCATTAATTTTCTTTTAAGTGATTATATTGAGATAATGTCTTCAGCAAATTTGTAGCTCTCTCTTGCGAACAACTTTGCTGAAGACACTGTATGCTTCAAAAGTTATAGTATGTTATTTATTGTTCAATATAGTAGTGATACGTTTAATATACCAGCCGAATTTTATTTCGATAAAACGGAAAAGGATGATGTCAGGACATATTTTGTACTCCATTTTCTATCTACCACAGCTAGAAATAACCGCTAAACAATTTTTAGTTGTCTAATTGTGTTTTGATCACTTATCAGGCTGCAGACTTTCATTTGCTAGTACCTTTTGACAGCTAATTTTCTAAGTGATGGCGCGTTTATCTATCTAGAACATAGCTCGGAAAACGAGAAGCGAAATAAATGACTTTTAGTAAGCCGAAACAAAGCCATTATAAACTCGCCCACAAGAAACTTCTTCGGATGCTATCTACTTGAAGATTATTTTTGAGGATATATTTTTTCTATTGCGTCAAACTACGCCTACAACACCATTTTGGGTAGTTTGCTAAAAAAAAATATTTTAACGGTTTCGTTCAAAATATGCCAAACCTTCTCCCATTCGATCATTTATTTGGGTAATTTATGTTGAAACAGTGTCCTAAATTAATAGGTACGCTTAAGGGGTGGACTGTTTTAGGAGACAAAAAAGAGGCTTGCTTTCGTAATTTTTGAAAAGGAAAGAAACGTCCTAACATTTCTAAAATTTATGTATACTCGTACACACATTTGGAAAGGTAAAATAAAAATTTTCTTTGAAAAACTTCACAAAATGGTGGGGTTAAGAAATATTTCGTTACTAGAAAAGTGCAGCTGTTAGTTCTGGTTGAAATCATTGGAAGAACAAAGATTACTGATTTACATACCTTCTGTTTGATTTTTCGTATCCGTTTTTTCGGCGGTATTTTTGATACTAAACAGAAATGGTTAAATGTTTGTAGAATCTTCTATATATATATATATATATATATATATATATATATATATATATATATATATATATATATATATATATATATATATATATATATATATATATATATATATATATATATATATATATATATATATATATATATATATATATATATATATATATATATATATATATATATATATATATATATATATATATATATATATATATATATATATATATATATATATATATATATATATATATATATATATATATATATATATATATATATATATATATATATATATATATATATATATATATATATATATATATATATATATATATATATATATATATTGTTGTAGGTTAGATGAAGTTATGGGTCGGCACTGTTACTTTTTTTTACAACGGAGAAGACCTTTACGTCCTAGCCCGTGCTATTGGTAGGGTCCAAGCTACCGCACTGCACTCCGTGCGTGTAGGGTCCAAGCTACCGTGCACTGGGGGCGTGTCGGGCTCGAATAGTGACGCTGCCATTAATACCGACTAAACTCCATTGGGCTCCGCCATCGTTCCTCCCAGGAACTACCTCTCTGTATTACTTCTGGGGGGATGGCTGTACTTAATGTACTCATTCACTCTCACTCACGCGTTCATACGTCCTGTATGAGGCTTACTTGGGTGCTCTCTCTATCGCACCTTGATTCACTCTTAAACACTCCCACATGAGGCTGACTTTTGTGCTCACCTTTTTCGTTCCTTGCGAGGCTGACTTGTGTGCTCACCTTACTCATTCCTTGCTAGGCTTACTTTTGTGCTCGCCCCACCCATACCATGTGAGGCTGACTTGGGTGCTCACCCTATCACCTGGTTCACTCTCGATCGTGCCACTCTATTGTACCTCTATCACTCCCCCTGGCATCCCATGTGGGACATTTTTCTTAGGCCCCACTTCTGACATACCATGCGAGGCTGACTTGTGTGCTCACCTTTTTCATTTCTTGCTAGGCTTGCTTTTATGCTAGCCTCTACCATACCATGTGAGGCTGACTTTTGTGCTCACCCTTAACATGCCGTGTGAGACTGACTTGGATGCTCACCCTTTCACTCCTCTGCCACGCCATGAGGCATCGATAGCTAAGTCCCAACATACTACGCTACGACCCTCCCGTCTTGGCATGAGGCAGTCCACTTATACGCCTATACACTCACTCTTCTGTCTTGCTTCGGGGTGGCTGGGTTTACCCCTTACGCGGTTGCCAGTCGCTGCGCCAAACCTGCCTCGGCATGAACAGACCATTCACTCCCTTTTTTGCGCTTGGCCTTTTTCGCTCCAGCTAACCAATCACTAGTTAGCCGTGCCCGTCGTCTGTTGCTCGGTTCACCAGATTACCTGTAGCCTACAGGCAATCTGGATGGTAGCAGCCGAGACTGCGTTTCACTTCTCCACCGATTGACACATCCGCTGAACAAGGGTATCAGGGGTTGTGTCCCAGCCACAGACGTCAAGCATTGCTCTTCTTTTGACGTCGAACCGATGACATACGAACAGTATGTGTCCGGCAGTTTCGTCTACACCTGGGCAGTCCGGGCAGACTGGGACCTCCGCGTGCCCGAACCTGTGGAGGTACTGTCGGAAGCAGCCATGGCCTGACAGGAATTGTGTCAGGTGGAAGTGAACTTCCCCATGGGGTCTTCCCACCCAGCTCGATATGCTAGGTATCAGCCGGTGGGTCCACCTACCTTTCGAGGAGTTGTCCCACTCACGCTGCCATCTGGCGACCGAGGTCACCCTGGTGCGTTCGCGGGCTCCTCTATTTCCACGTAGCTCGAAGCACTTCTCATCTTCCCGAATGACCAGCCCGACTGGCATCATGCTCGCTATCACGCAGGATGCATCGTGTGATACCGTGCGGTAGGCAGATATCACTCTGAGACACATCACGCGGTAGGTGCTCTCCAGATTCTGTAGGTAACTGGTTACCCTCAGTGCTCTTGACCATGACGGGCCACCGTACCTGAGGATAGATACGGCAACGCCTGCCAGTAACCTACGTTTACTGGCGCACACCTTTGAGCTGTTGGACAACATTCTCGATAGAGCCGCAACAGCAGTCGACGCTCTCTTGCATGTATAGTCGACATGGCTGCCGAAGGTCAGCTTGTCGTCTATAATCACTCCGTGAGACTTCAGACTTCGCTGTGAAATGATCGCGACTTCTCCCACATGGATAACTGCATGTTGTGCCGACTTGCGGTTGTTGACGATAACTACCTCCGTCTTATGATGAGAGAGCTCCAGGCCTCTCGCGCTCATCCATTCCTCCACCGTGTTGATCGCGTGTTCTGCGGTTAGTTCTACCTCAGGGATTGACTCCCCGTAGACCTCCAAGGTTACGTCGCCAGCAAAGCCGACGATCTTGACCCCAGGAGAGAACTTTAGTCTCAGAACTCGGCACTGTCATGCATACGGTAAAATGTACCACCCAGTGAAGTTTCGTTTCCAGTGTTCCGCTTGTCGCACCATTTCTTGGTAAGCCATTCGTATCTTTCACTCTCGAATAAACGTATACACATATATTAGCTGATTGTCATCTGTCTGAAGGAATGAGTAGTCAGTTCGAATAAAGTCACCAGTTGAGGTAGAAGCCATAGCTCGGCAGTTCGTGTCTTTTAGTGACAATAAATAATAGAGGTGCAGAAACGGTTTTTCATTTTCTGCAAGATTGCGATTAAAGGTTTGGTCACAACATAATTTGGTGCCGTGACCAGGATTCTACGGCCTGAACGTGGCAATTTACCGTCATTACAACATCGCCCGACATTGTACCGAGCCATACCGTATCCGCCATCACGAGACGCCGTTATTGGGACAAAGCAACCAATTGTTCATGGAAAGAAAGGGGCCGCCATCACACTACTTCGTGGAAGCCGTTTTACTGCTGTCGATCATAAATATTACAAGGCCTAATTGATTTAGGCAGCAGGTAATTAGCTGTCCAACATATTGTACAATCTATGCTGGTACGTTTAGATCTTTTTCTACTTTCTGTCGGATACCCTTCAACGTCGCTGACGGTTGGAAGCTACAGGCGTTACCGTTCACTGAAGGACGCTACTGGTCTCGTAGTTTGTGAATCGCTGCCAACCCAACACTGTTGAGTGTCCTCGGTCGCTGGCAATTTCGATACGTGTGGAAATCTATCTACTTTCAAGTCTGTTCGGAGCAACTTCTTGAAAATTTCAAGGCATATTGTTGCCTTGGTCAGGTTAGTACCTTTCCAAGCTCACTAGTTTCCACCGCCAGTGCTATCGGGTCTTATATTCACAGGCCGAGTATTTTCGAGTGGTGCGGGCGCTGCGGCACCTGTTTCGGCTTTTTCATGATGGATGGAGCTAAGAGTAAGCAACAGCTCAGCATTCGGCGAACGACATTGCTTGCGTCACTGAGCCGAGCCCAGCAGTTTCTACAGGGGTACGTGGCCGACCGCGATGCTCTGCAAGTGGCCATTCGGTTGAAGAATTTAGAAGTTTTATGGCAAGGTCTGGAGGATACTCAAACGGCTCTGGAGGAGATGGAAACAGATAACGAAGCGATGATGAGAAACTTACAGTTCAGGTCTGATTTCGAACCCAAACTTTTCGAAATAAAAGCTGGTCTGCTTGGTAAATTGCCTCCAGCCATTAAGTCTATAAATGAGCTCCCTCTAAACCCCCCACCGCAAATTCACTTTGGTCTCTCTGGTCTAAAGCTGCCGACAATATCTCTTCCTGAATTTACTGGTGACTACCAGGAGTGGCTTGGCTTTCATGACACGTTTCTTGCGCTAATTCACGCAAATCCCGACGTAGCTGCCGTACAAAAATTCCACTATTTAAAGGCAGCTGTCAAAGGGGAGGCATCTCAGGTAATCGAGTCGATACCCATCAGCGCAGCCAACTATCCTCTTGCCTGGGATGCCTTGGTAGCTCGATATTCCAACGAGTACTTGTTAAAAAAAACGACACATGCAAGCGCTACTAGAAATACCACGGATGAGGGAAGAATCTGCTGTCGCTTTGCACGGACTCGTGGACGACTTTGAAAGGCATATAAAGGTGCTAAAGCAATTGGGAGAGCCTACGGATGGCTGGAGTACAATTTTGGAACACTTGCTCTGCACAAGACTACATCATGAGACTCTCAATATGTGGGAAGATCACGCGTCTACTCTGGAAGAGCCTTCTTACCCAAAACTGGTCGAATTTCTTCAGCGTCGCATAACACCATTCATTTCTGGATCTTCAGGAGTCAATCAACGATACAAGCGTCCAACTGAGTTACTGCTGTCTACACATGCGGTAACAGAAGCTACGAATATCAACTCCCCAATCCGTCCGACAGCCGTCATGGGGCAATTGAAAAGGCTCTCTTTACACGAAAGAATGAATATGGTGAGCACAAAGAGGCTGTGCTTCAATTGTCTTTATAATAACCACTTCGTCAACAACTGTTCCTGCCAGACTAGTTGTCACATTTGTCGAAAACGTCACTATACACTTTTACACCCAGGTTACGTTGATAACTCTTATGTTCCCCAGAATCGAGGCTATAGCAACACGGGTGGAAATTCACAGCATTCAGCACAAATAAACGTGGCAACGTCAACTATCGAGCATTTCACACCGCAATCAATCGCGGCTATCAACGAAATTCAAGGGTCGAAAACTCTCGCGCACGCAGCACGAAATGAGAATGTGTTTATGCTCACCGTAGTTCTAATCATCGTTGATGCCTACGGTCAAAATCATTTTGCTAGAGCCTTGTTAGACTGCGCATCACAGCCCAACATAATCAGCGAACGAATGGCTCAAATTCTCCGGCTCAAGCGAAATAAGGTGAACGTTCAGCTTCATGGTCCAGGTGGTATCGCAGTTCGTTCCACCGACTCAGTGTTCACCCAAATTCACTCTAGGAAAGAAAATTTTTCGCGTGACGTAGAGTTCTTGATCCTACAGCTGATATGCCTGCGAGCGATATTTCGATTAATAACTGGAGCATCCCCAAGGACCTTTTCCTGGCAGATCCAAACTTTAACAAGCGAGCAGAAGTTGATATGATAATCGGCCTTTCACATTTCTTTGCTTGCTTTAAAACTGCTGCACGCGTGCATTTGGCACAAGATTTACCCGAGTTAGTTGACAGTGTCTTCGGTTGGATTGTCGCAGGCTCAGGTGATCATATTCCCAACTCTACTATCTACGCATCAACCGTCACAAGGGACAGTACTGGCCGATATACTGTGCGCCTACCACGCCATCCGGACTTTGATGCCAGGGTAGGGAATTCCAAACTGACGGCGCTTCGAAGATTCAAACTTCTAGAGCAAAGGCTCGATCGAAATCCCACGCTGAAGAAAGAGTATCACAACTTCATGAAAGAATACCTCACTCTCGGCCATATGTGCCAAACCCCCAAGGACGATGAGCAAAATTTCAAAGGTTACTACCTTCCTCATCATCCCGTGCTGAAAGAGTCCAGTACTAGAACGAAAGTCCGCATAGTATTTGACGCATCCGCTAAAACTTCGACCGGTTTTTCTTTGAATGACTCACTTTATGTTGGACCAGTTGTCCAGGACGACCTCCTGTCGATAATTTTGCGATTCCGCACGTACCTGGTAGCTGTGGTTGCGGACATTGAAAAAATGTATCGCCAGGTCTCCGTGCATCCTGCTGATGTCCCATACCAACGAATATTGTGGCGATTCAATGAAGCAGACCCAATTCAAACTTATGATTTGTTAACAGTTACATATGGACTTGCACCATCGTCCTCTCTAGCCACACGCACCCTGCAGCAGTTAGCCGACGACGACGGTGTGGCTTATCCCATCGCAGAGCCAATTCTACGCAAAGGGTTCTACGTAAACGACTGTTTGAACGGTGAACAATCGGTTGAAAAGGCAATTCAGCTGCGTGACGAATTAATCAAACTACTTCAGAAAGGTGGATTCAGTCTGCGAAAATTCACGTCCAACAAATTAGAAGTGCTACATGGCCTGTCCCCAGAGCAAGTAGGTACACAATCATCTCTTACTTTCACGTCCCAAGAAACGGTCAAAATATTAGGAGTAGGCTGGGAACCTGAACACGACATGCTTCGTTTCGATTCCAACGTAAAGCACCCCGAGGACGTTGCAACCAAAAGGTCAATTTTATCGTCCATTTCGCAGCTCTTCGATCCGCTTGGACTAATAGCACCAGTTGTGATACGTAGGAAGCTGCTTATGCAAGAGTTGTGGTTGATGCAAAGTGAATGGGATCAACCAGTTCCAACGACTATCAAAGAGAAATGGTACGCGTACGATAATGATCTTCCTAAAATTGCCGAATTTCGCACCGCTATGCTATGCTTTCTTACCGAACGCTTCAGTTAAACTGCACGTGTTTTGTGATGCCTCAGAAGCAGCCTTTGGAGCATGTGTCTACGTACGGTCAGCCGATACCAAAGGAAACATAAGAGTACAGCTAATTGCATCTAAGTCACGGGTCGCCCCCTTGAAAAGAATTCTTCTGCCTAGACTTGAACTTTGCGCTGCTCTCATTGGCGCCCAGCTACATGCGCATGTGGTGAATGCTCTTCAAATCGAAATTAGCGAATCTCGATTTTGGTCAGATTCGACGGTGGTACTTCAGTGGTTACAGTCTCCACCAAACACATGGAAGACGTTCGTTGCCAATAGGGTTTCTCAAATACAATCCAGCACTCATGGCGCACGATGGAGTGTCATTTCCGGTAAGGAAAATCCGGCAGATTTGATATCCCGAGGAATGAGAATGAACGATTTCCTTTCAAGCGATTTATGGAAACATGGCCCACACTGGCTTCGTCAAGCAGAGAATGAATGGCCTGCTCCGACAATGCTTCCGGCGTTAACCGACAACGTAGAGGTTAAAAAAGTTTTCGTCACCGTGATTCATAACAAACCGGGGGTTAATCCAATGTTTACCCGCTATTCGTCGCTTGATAAGTTGATTCGCGTAACTGCGCACTGTCTTCGATTTTTCGGTAACATGCGCTCTAAAGCTCGCACGCATCCTAGCGTTACGACTGATTCGCTCCCTGGCAAGTGTTTATCGGCAAAACAAATAATCGCACTTAGTACAACTTGCTCAAGCGGATACATTCCATGATGAGCTGAAAGACCTAAAAAGAGGAAATACTGTGTCAAAACATTCATCGGTTCGATTACTTAGCCCTTTCATAGACCAGAGGGGAACACTCAGAGTGAGGGGTAGGTTGAGATTATCAGACGAATCCTTTCACGCAAAACATCCTGCCCTATTGCCAAGCTATCATCAATTTACCCGATTACTTCTCACATCCTACCATCTCAAGTTGCTTCATGGTGGTGGCCAACTCACTCTAGCCACTGTGCGTGAAGAATACTGGCCCCTAAATGGAAGGCGGATGATGCGAAGCATTATACAATCATGTGTTAAATGTGTCAGAGCAGATCCAGTTCCAATCCAACAGCATACTGGTCAATTGCCCGTACCCCGAATCACTACAAGCAGACCTTTCACCGTTACTGGCGTTGACTACACTGGGCCAGTTTACCTACGAGCACCGCATAAACGAGCCGCGCCACCAAAAGCATATATTAGCGTTTTTGTATGTTTTTCAACGAAGGCAGTGCACCTAGAACTCGTCTCCGATCTAACAACCGCCGCCTTTCTAGCCGCTTTTCGGAGATTCACTTCTCGTCGGCCCACCCACGTTCACTCCGATAATGGAAAGAATTTTCAAGGAGCAAAAAACGAACTGCAGGCGTTATATCAGCTACTATCAAATGAGAACGAAATTTGCAAAATCCAATCCAAGCTTGCCAGTGATGGCATTACTTGGCACATGAACCCACCAAAAGCTCCACACTTCGGGGGTCTTTGGGAAGCAGCAGTAAAGGTAGCCCAGAAACACGCATCGAAAAATAATTGAAACTGACATTTCAAGGTGGTGGCGATGTTGTAGGTCAGATGTAGTTATGGGTCGGCACTGTCATGCATACGGTAAAATGTACCACCCTGTGAAGTTTCGTTTCCAGTGTTCCGCTCGTCGCACCATTTCTTGGTAAGCCGTTCAGCTCTTTCACTCTCGAATGAACGTATACACATATATTAGCTGATTGTCATCTGTCTGAAGGAATGAGTAGTCAGTTCGTATCTTTTAGTGATAATAAATAATAGAGGTGCAGAAACGGTTTTTCATTTTCTGCAAGATTGCGATTAAAGGTTTGGTCACAACATGTATATATATATATATATATATATATATATATATATATATATATATATATATATATATATATATATATATATATATATATATATATATATATATATATATATATATATATATATATATATATATATATATATATATATATATATATATATATATATATATATATATATATATATATATATATATATATATATATATATATATATATATACGTTGTCCTGCCTATAATTAATTATTTACTGTAAAATACAACGAAGACAAAATTTGTTCCATTGTCTGTAACTAACTCCAAGGGAGTTCCAAATTTACAGATGTAGTTTTCTACAAAAGTTTGGGCAACCGTCGAACTTTCCTGGTTCTCCATCGGTGCTACTGTTAAAAATCTAGTTAGGTCGTCTTGCATGACTAGACCGTATTTATTTCCCCAATCTGATTCGGGTAATACTACAATATCCATGTACAATTTTTCGAAAGGTGCAATGGAAGTAGTTGTAATTTTCATCGGAATCTTGTTGGACCTACCAATTTTATTCTTTTGGCACGAGTCACATTGTTTGACGTAGTTTTCTACGTCTCTACGCATGTTTTTCCACTCGAATAGTGGGCTTATACGTTTTATCATTCTTTTACTTCCGACATGTCCGGCCAGCGGAGAGTCATGAAACTCTTTAAGAACAGTTTCTCTCTCTTTTACTGGTACGTGCATTCGATCTTTCTCTGGTGCATATAGAGTGAACACCTTATTGAATTTTCCTGCAATGAATCTTAAAATATTTGTTTCCAGTGTAGTTTGTATATTTCTGTAAGAGATAATTTGAATGTTCTTATCTCCTTTCATATGTTCGGGACAGCTCGCAAACGCGTCAACTAACCCTTCAAAAAATACTCTTGTGTCGGCTCTTGATCGGCTCGACCCGTTTAATATCATTCCCCATATTTTTCGGTTGGGTATCGCAAATACTCTACCGTTCAAATAATCTTTCAACCCATGAGGTAGGTCGACCAATTCGCTTAGCTCTTTATAGGCTGATTTACTGTTGACAATCACGAATGTGGCATCTGTTTGGCTTTCTTCGATCTTGCTCTTCGAAAATTTTAATAATTTAAAATCAATACGTCCTTGGGCTAGATCATTCTGGAAGTCTTGATGTGAGACCAATCTTTCAACATCACCCTTCTCGTTCCATTCGAAATCGATATTCTCTAAACCATCCATGTGCGGATTCCACTCGGATATCTGTTTTTTCTTGAAAAGACCAAATCTTCCCGTTTGATCCGAAATTTGTGTTGGGGTTTTGTTCTCTGCGTCTGTTCGCCTCGCAAGCTCTTTATCTTCTTGCTGCTGTTGCCGCTTTTGCTGTCGAGTAACTACAGCGACAGTGTGAGTAATTTCATCCTTATCGGTTTCCGGATGAAGTCTTGATAAAAAATCGGCTACAACATTGTCCTTGCCTTGTTTGTAGCGAATATCCATTTCTAACCCTTGTAATTTTAGGCGAAGTCTAGTAAGAGTCGGGGAAGTCTCTTTTAAATGCCATATCGAGATCAATGGTCTATGATCCGTATAGACAATAAATTTTTGGTTATATATAAAGTGTTTAAACCTGTTTACTGACCATACGATTGCAAGTAATTCTTTTTCTATCGTATGGTACCTTCTTTCTGCACCGACTAGACCTCTGCTCGCATAGGCTATGGGTCTATCGGTGGACTTTTCACTAGAGAGTACTGCACCAATGGCATCAATGTGATCACAAACGTATCTTTGTAGTTCGGTCTTACCAACAGAGTATCTGAAGTTAAAAAATCTTTCAATTCTTCAAATGCTTTCTGACATTCATTAGTCCAACTAAATTTTACATTTTTCTTTAGCAGATCGTTCAATGGTTTACGTTTTTCTGCTATTTGTGGTATGAATTTACCATAAAAATTAACCGTTCCTAAAAACGAACGGACTCCTTTAACTGTTTTTGGCACAGTCATTTCTTTGATGGCCTTTATATTATCTTCCATCGGCCGAATGCCTTCTGAATCAATTGCATGTCCGAGATATTTAATTTCGGTTCTTAAGATTTGGCATTTTCCTGCCTCAATTTTCAAATTGTGTCGGCGCATAGCTTTCAAAACCTTTATGAGGTTTTCATTGTGTTCCTCAATGGTCGACCCGTAAATGATAATATCGTCTAGGTAAACGATAGCTTTCACATTTTCAATTTCATATAATATTGTGTTCATCAACTTCTGAAATATTGATGGACTATTTCTAAGGCCCATAGGCATTCTTGTGAATTCAAAATGCCCTTTTGGGGTGGAAAAGGCTGTTTTAGCCGCATCTTTTGGATTGATCGGGACTTGGTAAAATCCAGATTTCAAGTCCAATGTTGAAAAATATTTTGATCCTCCGAGGTTGTCGAGTATTTCGTCGATCAGCGGAATTGGATATACGAATGGTTTCGTTACTAAATTCAATGCTCTAAAGTCGACCACGATTCTATACTTTTTATTTCCGTTTTCATCGTCCTTTTTAGGTACGCACAAAACCGGTGAATTCCATGGACTTTTACTAGGCTTAATAATGCCCTGCTTCAACATTTCCTCGATTTCTGCATTTATATGCTTTTTCGTTGCTTCGGGAAATTTATATTGCCTTTTATTGATCGGCACGTTTGACGTCGTCTCTATTTCATGGACCGCCGCGTCTGTAGTTGTTAGATGGTCTCCTTTTTGGTAGAACACATCACTATATTCAGCCATTATTGATTCCATGGCTTGGAAATTATATCTTTTTAAATGATTCAAATTAAGAATTTCTAATAATTTTTCAGATCGTTCATTACCCCGTAACTGATCGTACTTTTTATTTTCAACCAGACAATAGTCCTGGTTGTCATCCAAGTTTTCTGAAATTTGTTCTTCATAATAGGAATCCACGAAGCTCTCGTCGTTGGATTCATTCATGTAATTCTTTTTGTAGTAATTCTTATTTGTACCATAATCATTAAAAACTGTCCTATTTTCTGATCCGTATTCTGGGACCATACTAGTCATACACTTTCTTCTGTGAAGTGTATCAATTTTATTATTTAATTCTTCCATATTGTACTGAGACCCAGCATCAGTATAATTTATAATTGCCTCTGTCTGGCTTGCCTTCTCGGCTGTAATTTCGCATTTGCGCGACATATTTGAGGGCATTTCATTATCTCTTACCATTTTATTTTGGTTTCTATTATTAATCGCGTCGCTTCCTTCGGGGTTCTTATTACGTTTTTCTTCGACGTATTTAGTTGGATTCTTTTCATCCGCGTTGTTCGGAATATTTTCCCCTCTTAACGTAAAATTATCAGTATTTTGTATCTTATCTCCATTTGACTTTTTGGCGAACTCATTCGATTTACTGAGTGCGATGTAGTCCAAATGCTGGGAGATAAAAACTGTGTGTTCTTTTAAAAATTCTGCTCCAATAATCCCTGGAACACATAGGTCTTTTACCACATAAAACTTAATTTTATAATCGGAATTCCCAATTATGAAATTGGTCTCTACTGACCCAATGGTTTCTGTCTGTGTCAGATTAAAACCGGTAATATTTACTTTATCTCTATAATTGATGAGTCTGGCTCCAATTTTCGAGAGCGTGTCCCATCTTATTACATTAAGGAATGCTCCTGTATCAAGCATATACTTAACTTTAGTATCTGGCCTTGCAACTGAGGCGATATTTACTAGTAACTGGTTGTTCCTAGTACATTCTATATTCAATTTTTCATATTGAGAAGTATCTCTTCCCAATTTATTATTCCCGTTATCTGGCCTTGTCTTGGGCCTTTCGTGGCCATTGTATCTTTCGGCAGGCAACTTCCTGTTAGTATTTGCACCCTGTCTGGTTGCGTAATAATTCCGTAAATTTGTATTTATGCTTCTTTCATTCGTGAAGCAATTTACGCCCAATTGGCTATTTTGGTCTTGGTAGTGACCTATGTTAGAATCATAATCTTGCCTTCGGGGCTTCTGATTCTGTTTAAAAATTTTAGTTTTTGTATTTTGATCAAAATCTGACCAGTAAGTTTCCGCATAATTCTGCGGTGAATATTTGAAATTACTTTCGCCTATTTCTGGCCGATAATTTCTTTCAGGTAGCTCATAATCTCTACCTTCATCTATATAATCAATTGGATTTCCGATATATCTTTTCGGTGTCCAATATTGTTGCGTAACAGTACGTGTACGCGATATTTCTAACAATTCCATCCTGATTTCTATCTCTTTCAGACACTGGTTTTCAATATCTACTTTCTATAAGTAGTCCAGTAATTGCACTAGTGGCATCCCTCTGTGTCCACGCGCAAGTAATTTTAACTCTTCATTTCGCAGACCCGCGATAAAATGTAATCTAAGGCTAATAATCATTGGCATATCCTTGATACCAGTCATCAATTTGATCTTTTATTATTTCAGCCCGTATTTTATACTCTTTAAACGATTCGTTCGGACTTTGTCGAAGGGTCTCAATTTTTGAAATTACCCCTTCTATCCGTTCTCGTTTACTAAATTTCTTTATTAAATTTTGTTTTAATTCTGGCCAAGTATCGGCTTTAATTTTCAATATTTGGGCTGCTGCATTCTTTCTTAATTTTAAGAGTACCACGTAGATCAACTCATCTCGTGACACTCCCTGGGGTATTTGCTTTTCAAAGTGTTCTATATGATAGATGAATGCATCTAGCTCATCGGTAGATCCATCAAATTCTGGAATGCATTGAATTGCTTCCGTCTTCGGAAACTCGTAATCCATCTTTTCAAAATAGAATAAATATTTAATATGGTTGCTAGCTATTACTAAGTATAATTGGAATATTAACTGGATTAAATCCTTTTATTATTATATTTTTATATTTATTGAAATATTTTCGTTCCACAGCACACTCTGCTGCCATGCGATTTTTAATAAGTTTCTCAATATTATTAATTTATCCATTTTTCAATAATCGTGTATTCTTTTATTATTAATTTCAATTGCCCCAAACAATAAATTATAGTGGTATCAAAACTTTATTGACTTCTAACAATCAATGAAAAACGAACCACCCTAATCTTGCTCACAGCGATATATTTCCAACGCATTATAGCCGATTCAATTATATTTTAAATTTCCTATGAAGTGTTTTCTAACAAAACCTTATAAAAAATATTTTGCTAATCATAATTAAGCCACCCTGATGTTCTAACGTAAGCTTGACTATGGTCAAGGCTGGCTAAATAAACTACATCATAACTGCACGTGATTCATAAAGTGATGAATTAGTCACTTTGCGCAAAGCAACGGGTGACATAATATAGTCAGCATATAACAGTGTTTTTACCCACAGGTAAACACCGTATTCCAATGGCCTACATGGTTTTAAGTTATTAATTTCGCGGTCAAGTTATTGAAACCTGACCTTCAATTTTCGACGCTTGCATTTGCTCGAACCTGACATTTAATTCGTTCTTCCAACTGTTTTGCGCTATGTAGTTAGTTCTGCCGTTGTTTATTCAAACAGCTGTGCTGCATAGCGGAGCGAAGAATTCATGGGTGCATGGGTTTGTTTTTATTTTTTTTTTCTTTTTATGGCAACCTATAGCATGCCACCAATGGCTCTTCGCAGTCGTGCTTTTTATGAAGCTCCTGGTAGGAGATTGGTAAGAATCGCTCGAAAGTGTTAAAAAAACAGCTGCTGCAATGCAACTTTGGAATGTGAACTGTACCTAGCAGTACCCAGATTGGGATCAAATCTATATTGATAATGTGAAACTCAGTCGAAGCTCGTACGCTTCTGTTTATTTATTAATTTGATAAAAGCAAACACAAACACATATCGTGCTGTGTGCTTTCCCATTTTTAAATTGATTCGTCAGAGGCTTGTTCTGAGCGATACTAACAATGTATGTTTCCCTGGTATTGGGTGATGATTAATTCTTATTAATTTTCGAACCTTCTGTGTTTTCGAATGACCGACTTAGTACCCTCCGGCTTTATGCCAGGAGGTCGGGTTGCATTATATGCTTTTTTTGTGCGAGACGGTTTTCATATTGAATGAAACGTTGGACAGCTACTTTTGCGTGTCACTTACAAAATCGGTTTCTCGTTAATTCTTTTGGTTTTTTGATTAAATGACTAGTAGTCTTGATTACTCTATCGCCTTTTTGGTTTGATAACGACGTAGACCTTATTTTTGCCTCGTCGATTGGTTTAATTTTCGTAGACTTTTCAGTTTTCTTCACCACGCGATTTCTTAATTGGTTTACCCTATCTGTCATATCTACTTGATAGGTGTAGCATTTCTAAAATTCATTTTGCATGTATATCTCTTCTCTTGTAAGAACGGGGAATGTTTTCGGCAGTGCAGTCACGTAAGAATTTGCGTCGATTCTAACTTATCTTCGCCGACGTTTCGATCCGTGGTTGGGATCTTCTTCAGGGCCTAATTTATTGCGGAAAATAACTGTTGTATTACATGTATTACACAAATAACTATAAAAACACTATAAAAACTGATTGGTATGCCAAACCAATATCATCCGGACGACTTTTAAATTTCAATTCATTTCACCCGATGGATCAGAAAGTCGGGTTAACCACCAATTACATCAACCGGGTCCGTCAACTTAGCACTGTTCGCAGCATTGATCAACAAAATATAGTCATCACCGATCATCTCATACGCAATGACTACCCCATAAAGTTCATCAATCGCATGCTACATCAATCACCGAACAATAATATCAACGAAGTCTCGCAGTCAGAACCAACCATATACAAACCTATACCTTTCATCCATGGACTGACCCAAATGATCAGGAAAACATTACATCGCAACATACCTAACCTAAAAACAGCACCAAGCAACAGGTACACAGTCAAATCCCTGTTACCCACAGCCAAAGATCCCCTCCTTCAGATGCAGAAAAACAACATTATTTACAAAATAGCATGTTTTAACTGTGACCAATACTATATCGGAATGTCACGAAACCAGTTAAAAACACGTATGTATGGACACCAATCTCTGATTAACAAATTAGATCAGAGACTAGCAGATGGTCAAAAATATGACGATAATCAAATACAAGAGCTAAAAGAGAGAACCGCTCTCATGGAACATTGCATCTCACACCAACACCGTTTCGATCTAAAAAACCCCACAATTATTGACACCAGCTTCAAATCCAGTGCTCTCCCGATCTTAGAGATGTGTCACATCTCGACTACTCCCCACACAGTCAACCGCCGTACAGACACCGACAACCTAAACAGCGCCTACGCAAACATCCTGGATTCCATTAGAAAAATGAGAGAGATCGATACTCGAAACACGATCGCTCTCCAACAAGTAAACACCACTAATACCCACCCAAAATAGATTCGAACCATTACTACTGCTTATAGTGACCAAGTGCGAGTTCTCAAGGAATTGTTTTATTCAATTGGAGCGATTTTTAAATCCATTTTAGACCGACAAACTCGATGAGTAAACTCCGTAAGTTATACTGTCTCATTGCTACCAAAATCCATACTATACGATCCCCCAAACTATGATATGTCCCACAGTGAAAACACCCGATGTTAACCCTCTCAGACCTGACAGTTTACCGTATGCAAAACGAACCGTGACATTGTCGAATATTGTCGAGTGAGTAGCACTTCGCGAACATTAGGTTTTTATGTTTATTTGTGTAATACATGTAATACAACAGTTATTTTCCGCAATAAATTAGGCCCTGAAGAAGATCCCAACCACGGATCGAAACGTCGGCGAAGATAAGTTAGAATCGACGCAAATTCTTACGTGACTGCACTGCCGAAAACATTCCCCGTTCTTACAATTTCCACAGTCGAAAAGAATCAATTTACCTCGAAGTATGGCTATCATTGAACAAACATCATTCTACGCACAAATCGGTCATAAGTATGGCCAGGCGAAGTCCATTCTGCAAAAAGTTCGACAATGCTATTCAAAGTCTTCATAAAACCCTCCTTAACATCGAGATCCAAGACACGTTCCATAATATTGAAACGCTTAAAAATAACATCACCGTCCTCAAACAACAAATTATTGACCACACGTCTCCTGAAACATACAAATACTACTTCTACACACAAGAATTCGCCTACTACAGGAACTATCAACGCAAGGTTGACAAAACACACCAGAAATACCGCCGCATATTCCACATTTCGGAACAACAATCCCAACGTAAACTACCGACATACAACGAAACTGCCGTACTCAATGCCACTAATATAAAAATACCCACCGAAGTAAACACGCTTTTAAGTCTTGGACCAAAGTACGCATTACCGAACCCCAGGATAAACAAAATACCGTTTTTCCATCTCATTGCCGATGTAGAGAACATCCTAGCAATACACATAGACAAAAACATACGCGAGCAGACAAGGTGCCAGATTATAAACCACATTCAAAATTTCATTACCCGTTCAAACCACAACAATACAAGGAGTCCACTCGAAAAGTTTTGCGATAAGGCGGTCATCAAAACGAACAAATTCCTGAAAGAAAACCCGGACGTCCTCATTACTGAAGCAGATAAAGGCAATAAGACCGTAATAATGTATATAGAAGACTACAACACCAAAATGAAACAGCTACTCACTGATGAACATATTTACCAACCCTTAAAAGCAGATCCAACATCCAAATATCAACGTCAAAATAACAATATAGTCCAGAGAATGTTCCAACTCCACATCATCGACAGCCAAACAAAACATCGATTAACCAGTTACAATGCAACCTGTCCACGAATTTACGGTCAACCCAAAGCGCATAAACCACACCTGCCTTTACGTCCAGTAGTGCCTAACGTGACATCACCTACATACCAGCTCGCCAAACATATCTCCAACATCCTTCAACAATCTCTACACTGCTTGTACAATGCAAAAGACTCCATAAGCTTTTGTCATTACGTAAATAGTCTAAAAGTACCACCCGAACACCTTCTCGTGTCGTTCGATGTAGTGTCTTTGTTTACCAATATTCCTAAAGACTTGGTTATACACGACATTATTATGATGTGGGACAACATAAAGCTACACACAGACATCAACCTGGATCTATTTCTAGAAATAGTTGAATTCCTGATAGACACAAGTTTTTTCTGCTTCCGTGGTCAATACTACCACCAAAGATTTGGAACAGCTATGGGTAGTCCCCTATCGCCCATACTCGCAGATATAGTGATGGAGAACTTGATCTCAACCGTTATTAAAATCGCTAATATCCCTCCCAAACATATCAGAAAATACGTTGATGACCTTTTCTTACTCATCCACAAAAATAAATTACAAGAAATACTAGACACCTTCAACAATTATAATAAACACATTCAATTTACGTGTGAAGTCGAACAAGCAGGAAAACTACCATTTTTGGATCTCCTGGTCATACGAATGGATGACAACACTATAAAAACTGATTGGTATGCCAAACCAATATCATCCGGACGACTTTTAAATTTCAATTCATTTCACCCGATGGATCAGAAAGTCGGGTTAACCACCAATTACATCAACCGGGTCCGTCAACTTAGCACTGTTCGCAGCATTGATCAACAAAATATAGTCATCACCGATCATCTCATACGCAATGACTACCCCATAAAGTTCATCAATCGCATGCTACATCAATCACCGAACAATAATATCAACGAAGTCTCGCAGTCAGAACCAACCATATACAAACCTATACCTTTCATCCATGGACTGACCCAAATGATCAGGAAAACATTACATCGCAACATACCTAACCTAAAAACAGCACCAAGCAACAGGTACACAGTCAAATCCCTGTTACCCACAGCCAAAGATCCCCTCCTTCAGATGCAGAAAAACAACATTATTTACAAAATAGCATGTTTTAACTGTGACCAATACTATATCGGAATGTCACGAAACCAGTTAAAAACACGTATGTATGGACACCAATCTCTGATTAACAAATTAGATCAGAGACTAGCAGATGGTCAAAAATATGACGATAATCAAATACAAGAGCTAAAAGAGAGAACCGCTCTCATGGAACATTGCATCTCACACCAACACCGTTTCGATCTAAAAAAACCCCACAATTATTGACACCAGCTTCAAATCCAGTGCTCTCCCGATCTTAGAGATGTGTCACATCTCGACTACTCCCCACACAGTCAACCGCCGTACAGACACCGACAACCTAAACAGCGCCTACGCAAACATCCTGGATTCCATTAGAAAAATGAGAGAGATCGATACTCGAAACACGATCGCTCTCCAACAAGTAAACACCACTAATACCCACCCAAAATAGATTCGAACCATTACTACTGCTTATAGTGACCAAGTGCGAGTTCTCAAGGAATTGTTTTATTCAATTGGAGCGATTTTTAAATCCATTTTAGACCGACAAACTCGATGAGTAAACTCCGTAAGTTATACTGTCTCATTGCTACCAAAATCCATACTATACGATCCCCCAAACTATGATATGTCCCACAGTGAAAACACCCGATGTTAACCCTCTCAGACCTGACAGTTTACCGTATGCAAAACGAACCGTGACATTGTCGAATATTGTCGAGTGAGTAGCACTTCGCGAACATTAGGTTTTTATGTTTATTTGTGTAATACATGTAATACAACAGTTATTTTCCGCAATAAATTAGGCCCTGAAGAAGATCCCAACCACGGATCGAAACGTCGGCGAAGATAAGTTAGAATCGACGCAAATTCTTACGTGACTGCACTGCCGAAAACATTCCCCGTTCTTACAATTTCCACAGTCGAAAAGAATCAATTTATCTCTTCTCTTGGATTTCTCAATTTCATATATAGTGGGTGGAAGAAATGTTTATTATTGTTGTTTCTTGATTGCTTGCTCTGTGACCCCCAATGTACGGGCGACATCAAAGGCATACGTAACAAAAACGTTACTTTCGTGAAACAGAACGCTGCTGCTATAGCATGAACTTGACCTACTCCCAGGTCTCGATCAAAAACGTAGCTCGTACGTTTTTGTTTATTAATTAACTCGTTAAAGGAAAACACCAGTACTTATGGTGCTGTGTGCATCATATATGCGGCATCCAACGTCTGACCGTGGTTTCGTTTGTTTAGAAAACAACTGCATTGCTTGCGACGATTTTCGTCGACGCAATGGATAAATTAAATTGGACAGCTACTTTTGCGTGTCACCTACAATGTGCTGCTCCGGGTCATGATACCCTGGTAGCGCTTTCAGTGGATCTTTAACCAGTGATCCTTATATCCTTAAGGATGGTTGGTATTAATAAAACAAACTGACCTGATAGCTTGGACTTGCCATTTCTATCGGTCTGTTTAGTGTTAGTATAAAAAATTTGTCATCGATTTATTGTTAATTTGTCATCAATCTGAAAATTAATGATTATTTGCTTGAATAATTACTTTAAACCCAGTATATTATGGTTACCACATGGGCTGAAAGCGAAATATATTGCGAGAGATCGCATTTTTCATCTTCATCTCCAAAAATCAAAGTTTTTCCTTAAGAGAACTTATTGATTAAAGTCCATGAGGTTACTAACAAACTTGCCGGCTGTGCTAAAAAGTGATAGCTGTTTAAAATTCGATGGTTCGAATTAGAGGACAGATCTCAGCGCTCAACAAGATGAGAAACATCAAATGTCAGCGCTCAATCAAGATGAGAAATATGAAAAGTATTAGTTTGTAACTTTTCTTCAGGCAATAAAATTTTTTTTTTGGCTGAACTAAACTTTTTGAGTCATTAATATGAACATGACAGATCAAAGGACTCTAAGGGAGTGAATAACTAAAATGCCGAGTAAAATGTTGCAAATAAAGTGGAAACGGTTCACTTACCTGAACTGCATCCTTTTTCGTCTGTTATTTTTTTTCGTGTTATTCACTTTTGTAATTGGTTTTGGACTCCAGACATAAATGCGTTCTGCAAACTCAGTTTTCAAACTCGTAGCAAGCGCATATGTATTTGTAGAGATCGTTGACGCACTCCGTCGAAGTTTTGTGAACAAAGAAACTTGCACTGAATCGATCAGATATGCTGAGTGTTTGCCTTTTTCCACATTTAAACTATCGCATTTTTCGTGATTTGTTAATTTTTCTTCAGTTTTCACCATAAAATTCCGCAGACAGGTGGAGAATTTTTTTCTTCACATTCAATATTAACACAATCAGAAATCGCCGAATTTCTGCTTTTCACGAATCTAGTCGAGGTGACTACACTTATGGTTAAGGTTTCCTCGCGACGGGACTTATTTCAGGCATTAAAACTGGTTACCACCAACAAGCAAACTTTCTAAGATATGTCCTAATCCACAACTTTCACTCACTGCCTACTCCAATCGTTTTTGGCGTTTCCTAGCCTTTCACTTTTGCGGCTTTAAATCCGCTGTCACCAGAATGTAGCGTAGGCCGCCGGTGGCCACTGGTTTTGTACGACGGGAGCAGGGTGGATTTTCCTTACAGACTTGCCATACCGGACTCGGTCCAACGTAAGCTATTTCGTTTTCTTTCGCACAAATATCGCACAGATTTTCGAATACTTGATATGTCTTTACTTATCCGACTGACCTAACGCGGCCGGGCGAGAACAACTTAAACGACTCACTTATCCGACTGACTTATCCGGCTCGCTTCTTCGCCAGCGCGCCTGTTGCGCGTGCGAACCCTAATTAACTTTTCACGACTGACTTATCCGACCTGACGCAAAAGACTTTTATCATTTCGTCTGTGTAGACTTCTCTCTGAGAGAGTCTCAGACCTAAACAAAACATTCTTTCCACGCTCGCGAGAGTAAAGACCCCGGTGGATGAATCAGTAGTTCACTATGACTCATACTCGGAAGCCTTTACTTTCTATAATAGCGTCGCCGTCTGCTGCTGGCAGCAACAAACTGTGTTTAATTAAACAAAGTGTTTATTCTTTTCCGTAAGCGTATGGCTTGGAAAGCGCGAGTGCATCAAAATATCAGCTTAGCTTAAGGCTGTAGCTGGTGATGTAACCCAGGAAATTAGCTTCCATGGTGCACCACTTGGAGAAATTTTCTAGGGTTGATGCTGGCCGAAAACTATGGGCGCTGCACAACCAAGAACTGTCGTCGCCCTGCGTGAAATTCGTCGCTCTCAGAAGTGGACAGAGTTACTAATTCGCCAGCTGCTCTTCCAGTGCCTGGTTCGTGAGATTGCACAGCATTTCAAAACCGATCTACTCTTCCGGAGCTCAGCCGTAATAGCCCTGTAAGAAGCCAGCGAGGCCTGCCTGGTTAGTTTGTTGGAAGATTCCAATCTGTGCGCTATCCATACCAAGCGAATTAATCATCATACCGAGCGGGAAACGGCGAAATAATATTCACAACAAACGGTTCTTATTAGAACCACAAAATCGTTCTCAGAAGAATTACAATTGAAATTTCCATTTCGTGTTTTGGAAAATAACTTCCCTCTTATCGGGTTAGTTATTTTCTATAATTATATCCGAAAAATGTATGATAAAACTAATAAACTGACCAATTGGACGGAAGCAAGAAAATACCTACAAAAGTTTGAGTCAGAAAAGTGACCTTGACGGAAAATGCTTGCTTCGATCGTGTCTAAGTGTTTGGCAGCTGAAGTTGCCGATTTGTTTTCCAACGTCAATTATTTGCGCTGTGCTGTACGGAACAAACAGATTTTTGCGCGATTCGTTGGGAAATAATTAAAACAATTGTGTAGTAGATTCCGTAGATTTCACCGTAAATTTTGATAGATTTTGTAAAAGCATTAATTAGCCTGCTTTGATTGGTGGTTTTTGCAAATCTTTCAAGAACATTAGTGAATGTGGCAACCCTGCTACTAAGCGAAAGCCACACCAAAGAGAATGATGAAAATATTTCCATTTGTCGCACAAAAGGATGGACTTCCATCTGCACTAAGAAGTTTATAAAAGAGATCGCATTGTGATATACAATGCTCATTCGATGTGAGCTGCGAAAGGGGAATGTTCGTGTATATACGCAGCAGAAGCGGATTCGGACAAAGTTCGAATCGTTAGAAAGGATTCTCGTCTGGTATCACCAAAAATAGTTATCTGCAAACCGTTCTTTTTAGGATGAAAACATAATGGAGAAAGAATTGAATTATAAAGTCCTATTTAATAACTTGGATTGAGTTTGCGCCTGTCAAGTCTGCTGTACTTTATCAGTGACACATATAAACCAATGTTTATCGAATTAATCTACAAACCCGTAGGTTTTTGCAAATCTTTCAAGAACATTAGTGAATGTGGCAACCCTGCTACTAAGCGAAAGCCCCACCAAAAAGAATGATGAAAATATTTTCATTTGTCGCACAAAAGGATGGACTTCCATCTGCACTAAGAAGTTTATAAAAGAGATCGCATTGCGATATACAATGCTCATTCGATGTGAGCTGCGAAAGGGGAATGTTCGTGTATGTACGCAGCAGAAGCGAATTCGGGCAAGGTTCGAATCGTTAGAAAGGATTCTCGTCTGGTATCACCAAAAATAGTTATCTGCAAACCGTTCTTATTAGGATAAAAACATAATGGAGAAAGAATTGAATTAGAAAGTTCCATTTAATAACTTGGATTGAGTTTGCGCCTGTCAATTCTTCTGTACATGTACCAGTGATTCATATAAGCAAATGTTTATCAAATTAATCTACAAACCCGAAGGTTTTTGCAAGTCCTAGAAAATCAGTGATTGTGGCAATCTCATTTGACATGAAATTTCCAGTAAACCTTCATTCAAAAAGTGCATTGGCTCAAATTATCCATGGATGTCATATGATATGCCCAAGTTTAGTCCTACGTCAACACCGCGGTTATGTCCCGGACATTATCCACTCCTAGTTTTTTATTGACACGGCTCAACGCGTTAGCATAACTGAGCCGTGGGTCTTTATTGATTTTTCAATATGTAAAACTTAAAATTCACTTTCATGTGTCCATCGGGTCTTGTTGACGTAGCTTGCTGCTGCGTGTTGAGATCCTCTTCCTTGGTGGTGAAAAATAGGGTACGCTCTCTGCCGCACCTTGGGAGTCATTCGGTTCGTCTTCTCTCGTATTTTCGTTTACGTCCATGTCGTCATCGGTACTGCATTCATGATGTATACGGTTCGATGTTCTTGTTTGTTTCTTATACTTACGGGTCGCTGTTGTAAATCCTTCGTCATCGGTATTTGATTCTTTAATGCTGTTGTTGGTTTAGAGGTATTTGGTGTAATAGTTGTTACTTCGCTGTTTGAAATGACAGTTGGTTTGGTGGTAAATAAAGATGTTATATTAGTAGGGGAACTTTGTCTAAGACGGACTGCACCATGGACCACAAATCGTTTTTTATGGTGACAATCCAGGACTTGTGAACCATTAGTACTAGACATTCAATGTCTTTGGAATAAATTTTTTACAATAAGTACTATTAATTTTGGGAAAAAAAATATTTCGGTGTAAAAAATTGGGTGGTCTTCTAGATTTTTTAAATAAATATAATTTCTCCTGAACAATAAAAATAGAAGTATAAAAGCCTTCTGAAAATTAGTCATGTCTGTATAAATCTGTTAACCATTCCTAAACTATCGTCAGTGGCTTTTATTTTATGGCGGTTTTCTTTATTTAGTTTGGCGAGACCCGTAAAAAATAGTTTTTCAATAAAATACTTTTGAAGTGAATTTCCCTAACATTTTGAAATTTTGTTCTGATAAGTGCCTATTTTTGCCTTTCTCATATAGAAAGGATATGCAATCACTCTAAAAAGCGCCAACCTAATCCCGGCCCGGAGGTGTCATATCTCATTCGACTCAGTTTGTCGAGATCGGCCAATGTCTGTATGTACGTGTGTATGTATTTTCTAAACTCACTCACTTTTCTCAGAGTTGACTGAACCAAACCGCCCAAACTTAGTTTCAAATGAACGGCATAACGCTCCCATAAGCTGCTATTGAATTTTTAGTTGATCCGACTTCCAGTTCCGGAGTTATGGGTTTAAGAGTGCAACCACACAGAAATTTTTGCCTTTCTCATATAGAAAGGATATGCAATCACTCTAAAAATCGTCAAGCTAATCCCGGCCCAGAAGGCCGTGTGTCATATCTCATTCGACTCAGTTCGGCGAGATCGGCAAATGTCTGTCATGTGTGTGTTTGTGTGTATGTATGTGTGTATGTATTTTCTAAACCACCAATCTAAATTCCCCATATATCACCCCTCCTTGCACCCACTCAGACCACCACCCCATCCATCACTCATACCCCACCTCTCTCAACCCCATCATCTTTATACCACCGCTATAACACAAGGCATCCCGAATTCAGCTGGGGAGTGGTTCGTTCGTAGGTTTCCACCCCCCCCCCCCCCCCTCACATGACAAAGTTAGTTAGCAGGAAGACAACATTGAACTAATGCTGATTAATAAAGTATGATATTTTTTCGTTTCAAGTGTTTCACCGCCAACACGTAGCTCATCAGGTTCGTGGCTGGCGAACCATTGTGTGTATGTGTAAAGTGTACTAAATGTATTAGATATTTCCATAATTAAAACGAACGTAACCAGTCATAGACTCATAGTTTAGAGAATTGAGAAAGGCACAATTGCACCACTAGGTTGATTAAAACAGGTTTTTCTTCAGGGACCAACCTACTACATATTTTATAAACGAGATATTGATTTTTTTCAGTAGTAAATTATTTTTCTACGTTTCAACAATTTCTACACTGATAAAATAAAGTACCCAATGCGTAGAAAACAACTCATTTTGAATTAAAGTGGAATAACTCACTTAAGGAGTTACACCACTGTAAAGCACGAAAAATAGGCATAATTAGAGAAGTTTTCTTAACGCAATAAAGAGGTGAATCGAGATCTTGTTAAATGGGATTTATAACGAAAGTATTATATCAACAAAAATCTTTTTTCGAGCAATTTCATCACAAGATGGCGGTATTGCGGCATTTTCTCCCATTCACGCCTTTTTGGAAGGGGTCCACGATCGGAAATTTATCTCCCGTAATTTTTGACCATCAACCAAAAACTAAAGTTTTTCTGATTCCTTATGTGAATAGCAAGCGTCGCACGTATTCGGATTTTACGCGAAATGGCGATTTTCCGATTCTACGCGAAATGAGTGAAAAAAACTTTTGAGTGAAAAACGCCTTTGTAAGTAGTTCCAGTGATTTTGAAATCCTAAAACCACCCATACCGCTAATGAAATTGGATCGTCATCATCATCCGTTTGTTTTGACCATTGAGACTCTTTACGGTTCACCAGTGGTTGACGATGTAGATGTGTGGTATGATTTTAATCTAGGCGATTATGACGAGCTAAATGCGAGAATCTCAAACATCAATTGGATTGAAATATTATCACTGGGTACTCTCGACGAGGCTGTGGACAGGTTTTAACGTGAATTGGACTTATTTTTTCAACAACACGTGCCTCTGAGAAGGCGAAAGCGCCGTTGCACAAATAAACGTCCCTGGTGGAACGATGACCTGAGCAATCTGCGAAATCGGTTAAGGAAGGCTCGTAAACGATTTTTCCGGAAAAGAGGTGAAGATGATGAATCGTTTGTGCGAGATTTAGAGCGACAATTTCAATCATTAAATGCATCTTGCTTTCGATCATACGTTTCACGACTGGAGAGTAACATGAAGGACGAGCCGAAGCAATTTTGGGCTTATTTGCGGAACAAAACATCCACCCGTGGTTTTCCTGAAAACGTGAACTACCGTGACAGGACCTCAACAACACCTGCGGAGTCAGCAAATCTATTCTCGTTTTTCTTTCAAAGTGTGCTAAGTAATAACCCACCACCTTTGTCTGAATCGTACCTGAGTAGTCGGCCGACGTTCTCCTTGAATTTGCCTGTAACATCTTTCACCGAACGCGAAGTTTACACCAATCTACGTGGTGTTGACGGTTCAAAGGGACCAGGAGGAGGCTTTAATAACACCAAATCATAAAGCCGGTAACGTCCACGACGTCATAAATTACAGGGGAGCCTGAGCTGCCTCCCAAAAGTTTTTGAAAGTATGCTGTTAGATATTCTCTACCCTGCAGTAAAACATATCATCACTACAAATCAGCATGGGTTTGTTAGAAAGCGCTCAACAACGACGAACTTAATGAGCTATGAGCTAATCCTGAGCTGCCTCCCAAAAGTTTTTGAAAGTATGCTGTTAGATATTCTCTACCCTGCAGTAAAACATATCATCACTACAAATCAGCATGGGTTTGTTAGAAAGCGCTCAACAACGACGAACTTAATGAGCTATGTGTCAACGCTGATTGATAAATTAGAGAAACGACAACAAATTGATGCAGTGTATGTAGATTTCTCCAAAGCCTTCGATCGCCTTCCTCATCAGCTAGCTGTTGAAAAGTTGAGGCGAATCGGATTTCCGGACTGGCTGACCAATTGGATTTTCTCGTACCTTACAAACCGCAGTGCATCTGTGCGACTTGGAACTGTACTTTCAGACCCATTCGACATCACATCGGGTGTACCTCAAGGGAGTCACCTTGGACCTCTTCTCTTCGTGCTCTTTATGAATGACATTTGCAGCGAATTGACATCGTGTAAGGTGATGTATGCAGATGATCTGAAAATTTATCGCATGATAACAACTCTGGTAGATTGTTGTGCACTTCAGATGGACATGGATAGGATCATGAGTTGGTGTGATAGAAACGGAATGACTATAAAAATTCAGAAATGCAACATAATCACATTCACATGAATACTCTCGCCAATTACGTTTGAGTATGCACTGAGCGCTGCCCCAGTAAAACGAGTTTCATCAATCAAGGACCTTGGTGTTATACTTGACCGTAAGCTACGTTTCATCGAACACTTCAATGCAGTAACTGCTAAAGCCTATGCAGTACTAACCTCATCAAACGAAACACCCAAGATTTCAACGACGTCTACTGCCTGAAGGCACTGTACATCAGTCTGGTACGCAGCATTCTAGAGTATGGAGTTATCGTTCGGGCCCCGTATCACACCGTACACATTAATCGCATTCAACGGGTGCAAAAGAGCTTCGTCCGGTATGCCCTTCGACGGCTTCACTGGCGAAATCGATTTGAACTACCACCGTATGAGCATCGTTGTGCTCTTATCAACCTGCCCACGCTACGAAACAGGAGACTTTTTCTGCAGCGACTTTTTGTGTTTGATCTTCTCGCTGACAACATTGACTGCCCTCTGCTTCTCGCTAAGCTGGACTTCAACGTTCCTGGTAGGTCTCTGCGGAGAATGGACTTCTTTTGGCGCTCTACTCATCGCACGCAGTACGGCCAGAATAACCCGGTAGATGTTTGCTGTCAGCTCTTCAATCGCGTTTTTCATCATTTTGACTTTAACTTAAGTAGAGAAATGTTCAAATTGAAAATAGGTTTAAGTTAGTATAGTATTTCAGTCTGTACGAAAATTTATTAATTCGAAGACAATATATATAATAAAATATCATATAAATCGAAACAAAATTGTTGATTAAAAAAAGGTAAGCAATAAAAAAATAAAATCCTACGTACGCTGCGGAACAGATCAATTTTGAAAATTTCAAAGCGATCAAAAATCATTTGTTCGAGTTACATTTCCGACCAGCTTAAAAAAGTGGTTTTGAGGAAAACGCGGTTTAAGTTGTCAGTACAAACGGGATATACATAAGAGCCGTTGCGGCCGAATTGAAAATTTGAACATTTATGTATTGTTTTCGTTTTCCATGTTTTGAGATATCGTTTTTGACATCCTAAAGCAAATTTTAGACTAATAAATAGAAAATCGTTTTTTTTAATTCTATAGTGGTGTAACCCTTTAATAGGTAAAGAGCTTATACGTAAACATGGACAATGAAAAGCTTAAAAAATACCTATTAATGAAAATCGTCCCAAAATAAAAAATACTGAAAATAGTTTTTCCTGAATTTTAAAAATGTATAAAACACCAGTTTACATAAGTTCCCTCTGTTAAAGGTATAGGAATATCATAATGCCAGGCGCTTGGCTCCCTAGCCATAAGACAAAAGTTTGACATTGAAAATGTCTTACTCCACTAGCTGGGGCTAGGTGTCATTCTAAAATCTAAACTATCTTCTATGTAATGAAACTATGTAAGGTTTGCACGCTTATAGCTCCGCGATTACTAGATGGATTTCAATCATCCATACAGTAAACGATGCAGAAACACCTACACTGATAGAATATATTCGTAAATCGCCAGGAATTTGTTTCGTACAGGCAATTTTCATAAAATATACGAATTTTTTCGTACATATGATTCTATTCTATTGAAACATTTTTATTTTTTATTACGAATTTTTCGTGAATACCACGAAACGACTTTCGTTGGCTTATTACGAAACAGCTTCATTCGGCAAACGAATTGTTCGCTGCTATATACGAACATCTTTGTAATATTTACGAGTACTATTCGTCAAACCGTCAACGTCAAAAAAGCTTCAATAGAGGTAGAATACGTCAACAATTCATCACGACGGTCTCAGTCTGACTATTTAGTAGCCGTATCCGTATCCGGTTTCAGGAAGATTTTCTGAACCTCTTTCGTTTCCAGTTGATCCAGAATCCGAAGTTGGTTTTGTATGAATAAGATTGAGTTGTTCGCTGCCGGAGCAATATCAAAATAGTATGCCATTTTTTCCTGCTCATTATTTTATTGAACAATTTATAAAAAGAACAAGTTAACGCGCATCACTATCTTTAACCTTTTAAATATACGATCAAACATATTCGTCACCGCACCTATCCACCGCCTTCTAACCATCCTTCTCCCGGCGGCTCAAACAATCTAGTGGCTTTCACCCTTCTTTCCAGCCACCCGCTGAAAGTCATCCATCTTAGTCGTTGCAATCGGTGACCCGATGAAGGCCAAATGATCGATAATGGTAGTCTCGTCACCAGAATGGTTATCGTTCACGAACAGCTGCATATTCTGCACGTTCTGAAATTTAACGAAGTGCAACGGAATCGGCGATCCTGACACAAGATTCTTCTGCCCCAGTACCAGATCCTGCACCGAAACTTGCGATTTGGCCATAACGAAATCGATGGTGCTTGGTTGATTGATAAAGATTCTCATCTTTTTTCGGTCCGTGAGAGGCGGTGCTTTGAACTTGATGGCACTGATTTTGACTAGTTGATTGAAGGTAATCGAAATGATCAACTGTTCGTCACAATCGGACACTAGATGACCACCGCTGGAACTGCATGATGCACCCTGCATCCTGTCAATTTTTGTTCTGGCTCGGTAGAAAATAAACATTGGCATGGTCGACATGCCCTGGGACGGCGCCGTTTCGGTACATCTGTCGACGTCCACCTTGAGAAACACAGCCTTTGGATATTTCGCCGGCAGCTGATCGAACAAATGCAATATGTTTCGACACGGCCCACACCAAGCTGTGGTAAAATCCACAACGACCAATTTTCCTCCTGCTGCGACAAGTTCGGTTTGGAAGTGAGCTTCATCGGTGATTGCTTTAACAGCCATGCCATGTATGGTTTCTTGCGCTGCTATCGGTTAGATAAAGATTCTAGTTACAGGGGCACTATTTTACCCGGAGAAATTAACTACTTAATTAACTTTTAACGTTATGCACTTTACTCCTCACAAAATTTAACTAATTGAGTATGACGAGAGATTAACGATGAAAGATGATTACGAAATGTTTATTAAATTAAGCAAAACATTTCGTTTCATTCACGAAAAATAATGTCGTTTTCAACGAGAACATTCATGCAATGTACACTAAATAAGTAAAATTTACGAAAACTTTCGTTCATCAAGTGGCCATTTCTTCACACCACAGTAAAATCGATTTGGCCACATCGATTTTTTTAAATTAAAAAAAATCGAAGTTGTCAAACATCGATCCCAAAAGATCGACTGAAAACAATAAGAGACTAAAAAATACGAAAACTTTTCTAAAATAAACGAAATGAATTCGTGCGATCAATGAAGTCGTTCGTAATATACGCAAACATTTATTGAAACAAACGAATCATTTCGTTTCATTCGTGCCGTGTACACTAGATAAGTAAAATTTACTAAAACTTGTGTTCATCAAGCGTCCATTTCATCACACCACAATCTGTCTAGTCCTCAATACAGGTGAGCAGGTTGAAATAAAATCGATTTTGCCAGATCGATTCTTTTAGTTAGTTAAAAAAATCGATGTCGTCAAACATCGATCCTAAAATATCGACTGCAAAAATAATGAATACAAAAACTTTCCTAAGATGAACGAAATACATTCGTGTAAGTAATGAAATCGTTGGTATTACACACAAACGTTTATTAAAATAAACGAAACACTTCGTTTCATTCACGAAAATTAGTGTCGTTATCAACGATTACATTCGTGCAGTGTACATTAAACGTGTAAAATTTACGAAAGCCTTCGTTCACCAAGCGGCCATTCTTCTTCATGAAATGAACGAAACATACTAGTTACAATGCACGAAAGTACTTCGTTGCAGAAAACAACGAATGAATTCGTGCATTGCATGATCGATTTCATTACATTTACGAAGTTATATTATCAGTGTAACTTAAATATTGGTAATAACTTAATGAAATTCAAAAGTTCACAAAAAAGGGAAAATAGCCATTCGTGAGGCAGATTTCTCAGGCAGAGCCGTCAATAAGAAGCACCTTAGCGCAGGGTTAACACATTCACAGATTTTTCTGAAATGTCAGATTTTTTTCACAATTTGTGATCACAGAATCTTTTTCACAGAAGACAGATTTTTGGCATTTTGATAAAAATTTCACAGATTTTTGGAAATATTTTGATTTTTCACAGATTTTTTGGAAATTTATCACAGATTTTTTTTCCTGTTTTAGTCTGCACAGATGGTAAAAAGATTTTTTGGCCGAAACATAGATTTTAATGCGGCATCCCTGCCTCAGTGGCTCAATCAAACACGTCATAAGTCATAAATAGGCCCGTTTAAATCAGTTGTTGCTCTTATCCCATTCGAGCGAGCAACATCGTCTCCGGGCGACACAATAAGCGCTATCGATTTTCGGCAACGTTAGCATTTGCACACACTCGCACCTAAGTGACTAAATCATATAAGTATAGTTTATAAATAGGGATGACGCATGCTTGTTTGAGTCAGTTTTTGCTCTTATATCGAACTGGCAAGATCATAGCTGTAGCGTCTGGATGCTACAATAAGCGGTAGACGCTATGCATGCACGGTGTCACACAATGAATTGCAAAGTGGATGGGTATGCGAGATGGGCCAACCCTGCCTTAGCCGGTCATGGAGATGACAATACAAAGAAAAAAAAGAAGTTGATGGGTAAGGTAGTTTGGATTGAGTTCAATACGACAGGCTGTGTGCTGCTTGAGAGTTTGAGCTTGAAAATTTTTTTTCTTGTTTATTTGACACGGCTCTATGTGTTAGCATAACTGAGCCGTGGGTCTTTTAAGACTTTTACAATGTGTAAAAATTAAAATTAACTTTCAACTATCCATAGGGTCTTGTTGACGCAGCTTGCTGCTGTGTGTTGAGATCCTCTTCCTTGGTGGTGAAAAATGACGTGCCTTGGCTGCCGCACCTTGAGCATCATTCGGTCCGTCTTCTCTCACGTTTTCGTTCACGTCCATGTCGTCATCGGTACTGCATTCATGATGCTCACGGTCGGATGTTCTTATTTGTTTCTTGTACTTCCGGGTCGCTGTTGTAAATCCTTCTTCATCGGTGTTTGATTCTTTATTGCTGGTGTTGGTTGAAGGTTTGGAGATATTAGCCGTTATCGTTGTTACTTCGATGCTGGTAACAGCAGTTGGTTTAGTAATACTGGGCCCGATTGTTGTTGAGCTGGCGTTTGTTACTGCCCGATCCGCAGTCGTTAGTTTACCAACCGGTTGTGGTTTAGCATACGAAGACTGTATACCGGCTTTAGTCGTATCGCGTGGAATTTCCTTAGCAGTCTCTGCGCAAGGTTTTCCGTGGTGTAGCGGCAGATCGCAATATTGGCACGTAGGAATCTGCCCTGGATACGTGACTAATAATCGTTGAGAATGTGTAATACATTGAGGGCAGTTGCCTGAGAAGCTCAAGTAAGAAGGAATAGGTTTTGTCGGACGCATTCTCACCAACACCGTTGCGGAGTCCAGGGAAGAAGTTCCTCCAAGTATCTTCCGTTATACTACTCAATTCTCCGTATTTTGACATGTTTTTATTTGATAACGGAGGAACTAGTACGCGGTGCCAGATCATGTATCTTTATTTCAATACTGTCAACATCTACATACGTCGGGATACTGTATACAATGTCATTACACTCGACGACGTGTTTCATGTTGTTCTGCAAAGCGAATGATTCTGCTTGACTAATGTTTTTGAAAATAATCAGTACCACATGACGTAAATGGTGGAATTGCACCTTCAACAATTGCTCCACTTCACGAATCGATAGTCTTACCGGACATTTCGATAAGTCAACAGCAACACAGTTTGCCCGCAATGGGATATACTCTTGGTTCGTATTGTCACTCATTGTTTGTTCACGTTTCACACACTAGGTAGAAGGAATCAATTTTTGCCTTTGCAAATAGAACAAGCGGTGCGCGGGTAAATTTGATTACTTGCCCTGCTACAGCAGCGGAGCGATTGCTAGCGTCTGAACTGAGCGAGATGAGAAACCGAACTGAAAAAAAAAAATTTATGCATGCGTGTGCGTTCTAACTTGTCAATTCATGTTTACGGCGCTTTGTAGGTGCGTACACGGTAAAAAATTGTCACATCTAATTCAAATGATGTTGCACTTGAATCAGTTTATCATGTATCACTAAAAATTGAAGTGATTTTGCATTGATTTTCTAAGGATTTATAACTCGTATCAGAATGACCTGGTCTTTGAAAGCTATTTAATAGAAATGATCTTTAAATTGAAATGAATATCCGTTGAATTCGCACCACTGTACTAATCTATTGAATTTGAGTTGTTCCATCTTTAATTACAAGTGTCAAAACACTAAAGTCTTTCATTGACTACAAACGTATGCTAGGAAATAGGAGCAAAAATGGAAAACTTGCATTTCCAAAGTATTGTAGAACGTGAGTATTGTATATTTTACTTGTAATTAATTTATTATTTTATTATTTGTTCTTCGGTAATCCATAATGGGATATACCGTAAGGAATACGTATATAGTTAAATGCAAGATCTATTAGAAGCAATGTGCAACACATTTCAAATGGAAGTGATTTGATGTTGATTTCGTAGTGTTTTGAAATGATCCATTCCAACAGATTGACAGATCGCATTGAAATATTGGGCAAGTAGTGCGAAATCAACTGCAAATCACTTTCCATCAACGTGAAGATTTTTTACCGTGTAGGGTAATGAGCCTATTGGCATATATGTTGCATATTGCGATTATATGTGATACGTTTTCAATCAGTAAGGCATCTGACAACATGGTTCTGTAGTTATTTCTAAAGCATTGATCAGCAGCGTAGTATTTTATATGGGTGTGGACCCTGTTAATGTATTTGCCTCCTACACTGCCAAGTTTCTCTGAGTTTGTTTGGTTTGATGCAGCAATTACATTCCTTGGGTTGTCTATTAAATTTCAATATCATTAGTTCATCTCTAATTGTTTAAAATTAAACAGAATCCACAGTTTTCAAAAATATCACCGAAAACGTTTCATGTTTCAACGATAGCCAAGAGGAACCGGTTGAAATGATACATTTTCAAATTGGATTTAAATGTACAATTATACTGTTTTTTATCGATTTAATTAGTTTGTCTGATTCGGTATTATGCATGTTACGCGTTTGAAAAGGTTTCTTCGTAATGTTTTATCTAAAAAATCTTAGATAAATGGTGTCCATAATGTCATAAAAAATTGATATCAACTTATTCTGGACACCCCTCGATTTTCTTTCTTGACAGCTATTTGTTTATCGAGTTAGAATAATCAAAAAGTGAAAAATTTCGTAACGGTAAGTCGCCTGCTCTTTTTGGTCAAATTATTTAAAAATGTTCAAACCAATGGATGTCGAAAATCAAACGATTGAGGAACATTTCACTGAAGACCATAATATGACCAAAGAGGAGACTTCTGATGTCCATGTTGAAGATCATTTGTAGTTCGAATTTGTTGAATTCGACGAGCTATATGTTGACAAATCTAAGAGACATATCACAGCTAAATAATGATAATAAGAGTGTGCTTGCTGAATTCCTAGAATCGCCTGAAACACTCACACGAACAGGAACATCACGATTCAAGCGACGTAGTCCTGCTGTTTTAACATTGCGCCGAACAGTTGAATACCACAAGGCGAAAACTGAAAAAAAGGAAAGTAAAGGAAGAGAAACAAAGAAAACTGAGCTTAGAAAGAATAACAAGAAACCACCCCGTAAACAAAAGAATTAAAAATTAATATTGAGTACAAGAAGATTCCTGACGAACTTTGAACCTAGATTTATCATCCACTTGAGGATGTTACATCATAATACTGCTACAGATGAATTGTTACACGAAATATATTATTTTTAACTCTATTGCATAACATTTAATGCTGCTTTAAGTCTGCAATAACCTAATTGTACCGAAAGTTTTTCTATTTCTCAAAATGATAGAACTAAAAAAATACTTCATGCAGTCAGCCTACCATATAAAGATTAATGTACCATTTTTGATTGGCAGTTACTGATTTGCTTATGTTCTTCTTTCATGCATTAAATATACGGTATACAGATACTTTCCTAAGATTCAAATTTGAAAAAATGTTACATGGTTAATTTTACGAAGATGCGAATTTTAATCCAGGTCGCAATTCTGTGATTGTGAGTATTGTGTGAATTATATTAGAATTTAAACTAAACTGTTCTCATTAAGTTCAGCAGAGATGGCATGGCGCACATCATATATGCGCACTCTCGCACATCTTCCATAAATTGTGCGCGCAGCTCTGTTTCTCACTTCTACCACTGCGAAGCCCACTCATTTACAAACCGGATAATACTGCGCGAGGGCAATATTGTGTGAGCGGTAGAAAATCTTCTATGAGTGCTGCTGTACTGTGAGATGTTCTCTATAGCTTATCTTTCGTAAATATGCGAAAGCACAGCAGCATGCTCTGCGTGCTCATGGAAACTTCTCTGTGCACAGTTTTCTGCGCACAGTCAGCTGAACTCTTCTGTTTTCAATGCAAACTGATCTCATCGAGAACTTCTTTTTCGAGAAAGCAGATTGATAACGGAAGTGGAAAACTTGTTAAAGTTGCATGTTGTAATTTGTGTGATGTAAACGCAAAGCAGTTATCATTGTTAGGGGAAAGTGCTGATTAATTTTCCATGAAGATTTAGCAAAATAACCGGAATGATCTAAACCGCATAACTAGCCTATACTCAAATGGTTCTTCTGACGATGCAGACTCGCTACCTGCGAATATTTCTCCATCACCCAAAAGAAAACGAACAAACAATATCCCGAGGGAATAGTGCTTCTTGCTTTTATAACATTTTGCTCTTTTACATATAATTTACATTTCATTTCAATGGCTTATATAGAAAATTTCTTTCACGATGATATAGACAGTTATAATGCGAGTGTTTCAATGAATAATAGTAAATCGCTGAATATTTTGCAATGGAATATAAGGGGTATGAATGAGCTTTGTAAATTAGATCAAATCTTGCAAACATTGGATCGTTGCAATAAATTAATACATGTGCTTGTTATCGGGGAAACGTGGATCAAGTCGGGCAATGAAGATATCTTTAAAATTAGGGGCTATAATGGGATTTTTTTTCCTGTAGAGAACAATCGAACGGTGGAGTAGCTATCTACGTCAGGAAGAATATTTCTCATAGAGTAGTGCTGAACACTGTTGTTAACGGCTTTCATCATGCTCACATCGAACTCTGCATAATGCAACATTATTTCGATGTGCATTGTTTTTATCGCCCTCCATCTTACGATATTGGTCAATTCCTTACCAAGCTTGAAAGTGTTCTCGCTTCCGCTTCAAATTCGCGCCCCTGTTTCATTGTAGGAGATCTCAATATACCGGTTAACCTATCGAATAACAATGTCGTCTTACGTTATAAAACTCTCTTGGAATCGTATGGTTTCATATGTACGAACACATTTCCGACTCGCCCAGCTAGTTCAAATATTCTTGATCACGTTGTTTGTAGACTGGAGGATGCTGCTCGCTTACGAAACGACACGGTTTACACCATAGTTAGTGATCACGTTCAAATTATATCTTCATATAAACTTGCAGTAAAAAGAGAACCCGTTAATTTGACTAAATCAATAATCAATCATGAAAAACTCAATAACGACTTCCAAAATTTCATAGAAAACATCGAGTTGATTGATGATGTAGACGTATGTCTTACAAATATCATCACAACCTACAATTCTTTACTTGCGGAAAACACGGTTTCCAAAACTTTTAAATGTAAAGGCGTTTTTTGCCCCTGGATCAATTTCGATTTGTGGACACTGATTAAAATCAAAAGTAATTATCTGAAACGAGTAAAAAATAACCCCAATGATGAAAACCTCAAAGCTCTTCTGCAACACATAACTAAAAAAGTTAATGTAATGAAAAAGCGGTGCAAAAAGGCCTACTTTGAAAACCTTCTATCCAACACAACTCATTCAAAGCTTTGGAAAAATATTAATACCATTTTTGGTCGTTCAAAGTCGGATGTTCCCATCAGCCTAATTTCCAATGATATCAGAGTCACTGAGACTAAAGAAGTATGTAATGTTTTCAACGAATATTTCTCTAGTATTGACAAAAGTTTGGCTGACAATATTCCCACGAGTCCCAACTCAAATCCTATTACAAATATACAACACGTCCAAGAAACAATCTTCTTGCGTCCTGCAACAATAAACGAAGTGATCCTTTTGATTAAAGACCTCGAAAAAAATAACAGTTGTGGTCCTGATAAGATCCCCGCTAGTGTTCTTAAGAGTAACTGTACCACTTTTGCAAATATCCTAACCAAAGCTTTTAATTTAATAATTCAAACCGGCAGGTACCCAGACTGTTTAAAAATAGCCCGAGTAATTCCAATTTTCAAAGCTGGTGATCCAAACCAACCTTCCAACTATAGACCAATTTCAACATTGTGCGTTTTCAATAAAATTCTTGAGAAATTGCTCATCACTCGACTACTCGAGTTTTTGAACAAACACAACATAATTTACAACTACCAGTATGGGTTCAGACAGAGCTGCAGCACTTTAATTGCAATGACCGAACTAATTGACTCCATCATTAGTCAAATTGATAGCAAAAGAATTGTTGGTGCCCTTTTTCTGGACCTAAAAAAAGCATTCGATACTCTGGATCACTCAATCCTGCTTAAGAAGTTAGAATGCTATGGTATCAGAGGATTATCAAATCATATTATTCGTAGCTATCTGTCGCATAGGAACCAATTCGTATCTATTGGAGACTCGTGTAGCTCTCATAGACCAATAGAAATAGGAGTGCCCCAAGGCAGTAATATTGGGCCACTGTTATTTTTATTGTATATCAATGGCCTAGGTAGACTCGGGTTAAAAGAGACTCCTCGTCTTTTCGCGGATGACACCGCGTTGTTCTACCCGAACAACAACTGCCTGGATATTGTACGCGACATTGAATCGGATTTATAAACACTAACGACCTATTTCAACGAAAACCTTCTTTCCTTGAACCTATCAAAAACTAAATATATGCTGTTTCGTTCATCTAGAAGAGCTATAGGCGTGCATCCAGACCCAAGAATGGGACAGTCTGTAATTCAGGAAACTAACTGCTTCAAATATTTAGGACTTCACTTAGACCCCACACTCTCCTGGATTGAGCATATAACATCTATAGAGAGAAAAGTTGCATCGTTATGTGGGGCTATGCGTAAAGTATGCTCTTTTGTTCCCCAGCATGTACTTCTAAAATTTTATTATGCGCATCCACTCATTGCTGAACTACCTTGTATCTGTGTGGGGCCGTGCCAGTATTTCGAATCTGAAAAAGCTACAAACGCTTCAAAACAGATGTCTTAAAATTATTTATAAAAAAAAATATTTGCGCCTTTGAGGGTAATACGACTCCCATGTTTGGAAATAAAGTAAAATGTGATATCAATTGATACAAAAATTATTTATTGCACATTTTTAAAGACCTATTATGTACAACAATAATATTGCCAAAAACGGAACCTATTTGTCGCCAAAATCTGAGTGTACCGAAAAGGGAGCATGCAAAAATCGGAACGTGCCAAAAACGGAATCTTACTGTACTAAAATTGAACAGCCTCCAAGAAACATAAAAAACACATATCGTCAATACTTCCTCCATTCCATTACACGTTGAATAACCTTGTCAATACGCTCCAGTATTGACTAAACAACTGAACGTGTAAGGACCGCTAATATGGAACACAAACAAGATGCTGAATCCAACATTCTTCACTAGTATATATGATGATTGACAGCAGGAAAAACAAAAAGCACCACAAAAAGGATAAGCAATCAAAACATCGGGAAAACAATATTTAGAACAGATGGATAAATCGTCGTACCCGGAATATCACGTTCCAGATCCATTCTTGACCGCTCATCATTCCGAATTAGATCCACATGACATCACTGTGAACAGTCTAGTGAAAGAAACCGATTCCACGCACCCGGCTTGGCCACAATGTCAACTTACTGTACTATCATACTACAAATTATGCAAAACATCAAACTGTCTTGAAAACAAAAACTCCAAAGTTTGTTAATGATTAGCGGCTCTTAAGCGTTCAATAATCCATTGTGGTATAACAAAGTTGAATTGACGATGTGTATCAAAAATATTGAACGCGTAAAGTCTGTTGTGAGCCAGGACAAGCGTTGCTTACAGTTCCTATGGATTTCTCGCCGTACAAGGTCAATAATACAAATGTAAGGGAACTACTGCTTTATTACACCAGACAACACTTTATTTGTGACCTCTTCGATTGGCGGTTAACTGTAGACTATATTTCAATATATCATAATTAGTTGTTCGCTTATGCACTTATCTTGGACAAAATGAGACAATATACCACTCAACTAACTGAATTAACAACTTATCGATTTCAGCTGTGCTAACACTACGTTGTGCGCTTAGCTGGCAGCCCTAGCTGCTACCAAAAACTGTTCCGACCTGCAACAAAGTCCGCTATTCATTTATACCTATGTGGAATATCAACGATATACAAAGGGACAATTAGGCCATTACAAATCTTTTTTAAAAATTATGTCCAAGTACAAATTTTTTTTCTGAAGGAGGGGGGGGGGGTGCAAACAAAAAATAAATATTTATTTTAATAAACATATTTTTTTTCTTTTTACATTTTCTTTCGATTGTTCTCGTGGACGTTTCCGCAGGGTGATTTCGTGTAGCGAGTTTGAGCTATTTGTTTTACTTGAAAAATTCAAGCAAATATTATTGAATCAATCAAAAGTTCATATATGAAAGGGATGCTAAAGTTTTCGTTTTAATAAATTCGTTAATAATTTTCCGAGCAGTGCAATTTGCAATTTCCCAATAAAAGCTTGAAAGTTGTCTAAGAACTTAATGTAAACATTTAAGAGTACTTTAAGATAATATCTTTTGGTTGCTTGAATAGTTTTCGTTCCGTCGTGGCGGCACATGGACCGACTGTACACACAAGGCATGAAAAACGGTCAAAGATGACCCTGCTTGATAACAATGTACAGAAACAGGATTGCAACATTTCACTTATGGACTTTTGGAAAACATTCTGAAATGAATCCAAAGGTAAAGTGTGCGTCAATGGATTTATTTATCTCAGATATGGTTTTCTCTGATATTTTTTTCTATTGCGTATTTCGTATATAGTAGCCTGGCGAATGTACATCCTGTGCATACTATAGTTTTTCGAACTCTAGTGGAAACATCAGCTTTGGTTTATCGCTTGTGCTTGAAGACTTTTAGATTTGTTTGTTTGGTACATAATAGTAATTCGGCTCGGTTCCGTGTACATCTTCAAAATCTTTGCATTTTCTCCATCTTGTTGCGCAGTAGGTAGCCACATCAGAGAAATTCATTTGACAATCGTACGGATTTATGAAATGTATAGCAATCATCAGTTCATTTTTGGCTTTTTCATATAAGGAAGATTGTGCAATCACTCTGAAACTCGACTTTTTAAGCTACACCCGGAGTGTCGAGTGTCATATACCACTAGATTCAGTTCGTCGATATCTGAAAATGTCTGTATGTTTTATAGTATGGTTAAATAGCTTCAAAAGTGCATTGGCCCTAGGTGGGACTCACTTTTGTGCCTAACCACTACTAACAGTCCTTACTTTTCTACCTTCCTTTTGTTCCACGGATCTGCATCGAAGCGTTATATCGTGGAGAGGCTGATTCAGTCTTAAGACAAAATGATACATTAGAGCGGTTTAGCTCCGAACACCTATTCGGTCAATCGCAATGGTGAACTTCCTTTAGCCATTTGGCTCCCGTTTCTGTGAACCATTTAGTTCCTGTTTTCGCGAGCCATCTCAATTCCTCGGCGGAAGTTCTCCCGATACCGATGCCCGTTGCGTTAGTCATTTAGCTCCCAGTTTTATCGCAATCTACTCGCATAGTCCATAAATCCTACTCAAAGGGCCAACCAGGCGATACCGGATGGAGCGTAGCTTCTGGTTCGCTGCTTTTGGTTCGTTGAAAACTCGATGACCAACCGCTGGTGCTTCACTCGACCTACTCGATCTTGTCCCTGACGGTGAAACTAGTCTGCTCACATGCTTCGGTCCGGCGATTCCAGCTGGTTCGTGGTACACTGGTGTAGGATATAAGTTCAATACTAAACGTTTCCCACACCGAAGTACAAAAACAGTAGTGAAACAAAGATAACTCCTCAATTTTGAATTCAAATAACAGTGTAGATAAAACGGGAAGCTTGCGCAGCGACCGAGAATTCTAGGATATAAGTTTTGTTCGGAAAGATTCCTACACCTTAGATCGGAAAAAAATAATAAAACTCTTTATTTAATGCATTCAAATAACAGTGTAAAGAATGCGATGTTTGTACAACGACCGGAAACAAGGAAAAAACGCAAATAAAAAAAGAGAGACAGAAAAGGATGAACGGATGAGAGCTTCGTTAGCCTGCATCTACCCACACTACTTTTACAGTAAACGGCAAGTTACGGCGAATAGCCTAGAACAACGTTTCAATAGTCTACCGATCGCCAGCATCTAGTTTAACCTGACTGTCTGCCATTTCGTTTACTGGGTATAGACTGCGAGAGCAACGAAGAGTGAATGAGAGCAATTCTGGCAAAGAGAAAGTGAGAGAGATCCCCTCGCCATTTGGGCTGACGCATTCGCGAGCGTGTTTGCACAGACATTCAGTATTCGATCTTTGAGGCGTTAACACGTATGGTCTTGCGGTGCGAATAAAAAAACAAAATGGAGGCCAAAAAACACGACAATGGCGTGGTTGATGCTCCCAAGTAAGTATAAAACGGTTGGAAGAAGAGCAGAAATTAGTAACCGATTACGATGCTCGCGACAAACACGGCAAAGAAAAAAAATTAAAAAAAGCTGTTTAAAAAAAACTATGAAATTTGGCAAAAAATGCGGTAAGCAAATTTCAGGCACGAGGCAAAAAAAAGGTGAGCCTTTTCGAGAATGTAGAAAGAATTTTAGAAACTGTAGGCAAAAAAAGAAACGTGATAAGCCTCTGAAAATCATGGCAAAAGAAATGATAAGCCATTATGGAAATTTTAAGAATAAATTTTGCGTGCTCGCTAATCGGTTACACAAAGCATTCTAGTCCGCGCGTAAAAACAAAAAAATGTTTTTTTTTCGCTTACAGAAAAAAGAAAAATTCGAGGTTGGATGCGGCTATACGAGATTTATCCAAAGCCAACTCCAACAATGCCAATCTTGCTGGAGAGCTGGCCAAAGCGCACGAAACAATTCGCTCATTGCAGGCCAGCTTATCGTCAGTTAGAAGCGAGTGCGGAGATGTGAACAGCGTTGAATTCGGAAACGATTTAGGACCGTCCAGTACCAGGCACCAACTCAAACAACGAAGCGAATCTACAATAGAACTGTCTCGATTCGTTTCATCGATGCACCAGATGTCCGTATCGACGATCAATGTGCCAGAATGCAAGCCGAGTGTGGACGGCGAAGATATCTCCAGACTTGATTTCGACGCATGGCAAGATCTGTTGATAAGCTCATTCTAGTTGGCTGGCATTACCGATGAGGCAACACAGTTTGCGGTATTCAAGGTCAAAGCAGGTCAGAAGCTTCTCGAAGTGTACCGGGTAACAGAATCAACCATCGAGACCCCGAATGAAGGAATGCGTCCTTTTTCTAACGTCATATCCCGTCTTAAGACGTACTTCACTTCTACCTCGGATGTTATGCTTCAACGTAGAAAGCTTGCTCTAATGACGCAGCATTCTAATGAGTCGGATTTGATGTTCATCAGGAGAGTTGGGCTAGCTGCTAGACAATGTGAGTACACTGATGGAAAACAATTTGAGGAGATTTTGAGCACCATAGCCGAACAAGCCAAACATAAGGCAGTAAGAATAGCTGCGCTTAAAATGATGAACCGTAAAGGTACAATCGGAGACCTTATCGACAAGGTCCGAGAAATCGAAACGATACGTTTAAACGAGGAATATGTCGCCAAAAAGCAAGCTGTTGCGGGATCATCTTCAGCATCAGTGAACGCGGTACAAACTGTTGGACTGTCACGATATGTACCTCGTCAAACGATTCCTGCCTATGGTAGAACACCATATCAAAGATCCATTAATCGATCCATTAATTTATCATTTTGCTGATAGATGTTTTGCAATCAAGATGACGTGTCATAACTGCGGTGGCATCGGACATCTTCTGAGAGCTTGCAACAAACCAGCAGTATCTAAAAACATGCGACTGTCCGATGATCGAAAACAACGCGAAGATCCGTTGGAAGTGGCGGTTATCGGAAGCAAGTCAGAAGCAAAATCTGAGGAAGTCGACGTCGAGAATTCTGTAAGTGAAGTTTAAAATTATTAAAAACAACAAATATCACCGGTAGGCAAGAAAGAAAAGCTGCTTTTTATACACTGTAATTCTGAACAAGTAATAAAATAAATGAATTCCGTGCATCAAGTGCTTATAATTTCCTTCGACATGTTTACCACACGTTAGTCTTGTGCAGGTTGCTTTCTCAGTCCATTATGGTGATAAGTACTATTCGTGAAGTTATTGAACTAACTGTTTTGCATTGATAGGATCCGGCAACCTCGTGTGCTGACGCTGGCAGTAGTTCGGAAACCGATGGACAACGGAGTTATAAATGCTACCGTAGCTGGAATGCCATGTGAATTCCTAATCGATTCAGGAGCGCAAGTTAATACAATGACGGAATCGATGTTTGAGCTATTAGTAGGGAATAAGGAGTTCAGCAAGGGATTACACAATATTCAACCCGGCACTGATCACCCATTAAAAGCTTACGCAGCATCGGATGGTATACAGGTCTTATGTACCTTTGAAGCATTCCTAAGAATTTCGGATGACCGCCCGGTATTTCTCGAGAAATTTTACAGCAACCAGATACAGTATTCTACTTCTCGGATTGGAAGTCCCTCTTGGTAATACATCTGAAAAAGATAACGATAAAATCTGGTGGAATATTGCATTCGTAAGTACCGACACACCATTTCCGAAGTTCAATATTCCGGCTGTGAAGATAAGCTATGATGCATCAAAACCACCATGTCGGAACATTTACATGAACGTTCCGATTGTGATGAAACAAGTAGTACGTCAAAGACTCGAAGAATTGATCTCCGCCGACATTATTGAACGCGTAACAAAAAAAATGGACGCGTCGTTTTGTTCATCGATGCTTGTCGTGCCGAAGGGTCTAAATGACTTCCGTCTCGTCGTCGACCTACGAGGTCCTAATCGGTATATCATCCGAAGCCCTTATGCAATGCCTAGCTTGGACAAAATCCTTGCAAAAATTGAAGGTGCAAAGTGGTTTTCTAGTATAGATTTGTCTAGCGCATTCTTCCACATAGAGCTTCACGAAGAATCACTGCTCTTGACAAATTTCATGACAGAATTCGGCATGTTGCGGTATAAACGACTACCATTTGGACTATGTAATTCGCCGGACATTTTCCAGGAAGTAATGGAACGCACAATTCTAGCAGATTGCAAAGGCGTATGCAATTACCTCGAGGATATCCTGATTTTCGGTGGAACAAAGGAGGAACATGATAAGAACCTTGCTGAAGTGCAGGAAAGACTAAAAGACCATAATGTAGAAATCAACTATTCTAAATGCGTTTTCAGCAGCCAAAAATTAACATTTGTAGGATTCGAGTTAACAGCTAATGGATGGCGAATTGACCAAGAGAAAATCAATGCTATCCAAAATTTCAAGCGCCCTACATCATGTGCCGAGGTTAAGAGCTTTCTCGGTTTGATTACTTTTGTTGACAAGTTCCTTATTCACCGCGCTATGAGAACTGAACATCTAAGAGCATTGACAAATGCATCCAGATTCTACTGGACAAACGCAGAAGAAGCTGAATTTATTTCTTTGCAGACCGATGCAATAGAAGCGATCAGGACATTAGGGTACTACAAGAACACAGACAAAACTGAACTTTTCGTTGACGCCTCTGCGGTAGGATTGGGCGCTGTATTGGTTCAGTACAATTCGAAGGGTAATCCAAGAATAATCGCTTGTGCTTCAAAGTCACTCACAAGCTCAGAGCGAAATTACCCACAGTCTCACCGAGAGGCACTAGCAGTAGTTTGGGGCGTTGAACGCTTTACGTTCTATCTTACCGGTCGACCCTTTGTGGTACGTACAGATGCTTCTGCAAATGAATTCATTTTCCATTCCAACTACCGCATCGGAAAGCGGGCGTTCTCGAGAGCTGAAGGTTACGCATTGAGACTTCAACCATACGATTTCACAATGGAGAGAATCAAAGGGAAAGACAACGTAGCGGACACACTATCACGGTTGATTCACGATTCTCAGAAGTTGGAACCTTTTGAAGACGACGATGGCAGCCATCTTTTGTACGCGTTGGACGCGGGTTGCATGGAAATTACCTTAAGCGATATTGAATCGGGATCAGAAAAGGATGAAGAGATGGAAAATCTACGATTTGCCTTGAAGCACGACTTATGGTCCGAAGAATTACGCAAATTTGAAGCCCACAAGAAAAATATTCACAGTCTTGGAGCATTGCTTTGCAAAGGAGATAGAATTATCTTGCCTAAAGAGCTGAGAACAAAAGCGCTGAAATCCGCACATAGTGGACACATAGGGGAATCAGCTATGAAGCGAATCATGCGAGAATATTTTTGGTGGCCAAGGATGAGTGCTGAAACCGAAAAATTCATCAAAAATTGTAATACGTGTGCCCTACTATCAAGGAAAAACCCGCCAGTTCCACTTCCATCGCGTGTACTTCCGGAAGGGCCATGGGAAATTGTCCAAATAGATTTTCTCATGGTTCCAGGATTTGGATACGGAGAATTTCTCATGGTGGTCGACACATACTCTAGGTTCCTATTTGTAGTTGAAATGCAACGTACCAATGGTGATGCCACAAACTCAGCTTTGCAAGAGATTTTTAAATGTTGGAGATTGCCGCTCATAATACAGAGTGACAATGGCCCTCCTTTTCAAAGCTCGTCGTTCTGCGATTTTTGGCAAGCAAAAGGGGTTAAGGTACGGAAATCAATCCCACTAAGCCCACAGTCGAACGGACTAGTTGAACGACAAAATCAGGCAATAATCAAAACTTTATCTACGGCAAAAATCGAGGGTAAAAATTGGAGGAACTGGACAGGTTTGTGCACGACCACAACACCTTAATACCCTTTGAACTGCTTGTTGGTTGGAAATTTCGGGGAACATTTCCAAACCTCTGGAGTGACAGAAATAAGCAACTGGACCGCATAAATGTTCGAGAGAAAGATGCGGAACAAAAGCTGATAAGCACGAAATATGCAGATCGTGTACGACAGGCCAAACCTTCGGACATTGGTATAGGAGATAGTGTTTATGTAAAGCAGCAAAAGAAATCCAAAACAGCTGCTACCTTTTCTTCAGAGCGCTACACAGTTGTGGCTCAGGAGGGACCAAAAATGGTGGTTGTTAGTGGGAATGGGGTGCAGTATGCAAGGAGCGTTAATGATTTAAAGAAGGTTCCAAGTACACCAACAACCAAAGTGTCAGTCCCTTCGGAATCTGATATGGATTGTGGATTAGAGAACCTATCTGAAACTGCGGAGAACTCAGATAAGAATGATGTGCAATTAAGATCAGGAATAGGTCGAAGAGAAGTAAGAAAACCCGCTAGGTTCAACGATGACTTTGTTTACAGGTTCTTTCAATAAAAAAATGGTTCGTGTATGGCTCAATACCGAGTAGGAAATATTTATATGAACAATATAAATAAAAGAAAAAAAGATACCTGAGTACATTATTACATTCTCCGTTGGCCCGATCATATATTGGGAAACCCAACATACAGGCCACTCTACTGAGTCACCATCGATGACCATAAGTGCAATTTTTATCCTCGTCATCGTTCGCAATTTCAGCCAAGTTGTGCAGTCTGCGAATAGAATAGTTCTTTTTTCTCGACGTTTTTTAGATTGAAAATTTACCCGGAATTACACGAAAACTTATTGTACAAACAAAAAACGCTATCGTTAGCGTAGAATAACGATGTAACCTGGTTTACTGGTTTAATTTCAGCTCTCAACCAGGCTTGCTGGAGCCTCACTCATGATGCCAAAATGAGGTGAGGTATCAATATCCTGAGGAAGACTTCACACACCTCTCCAATAGCAGAAAATAAAACTCTTCTCCCACTCATCAAGCAAACTCATCATCAGAGGTGATGACTTGTTCAATGACTAGAGGATGTTATGTGCATCACACAGGCAAGGCAAGAGCGCAAAACTTATTGAAGATGGGTTGGAAGTCCTCTTCCAAAATGCTGAGAGTGTGGAGCATGGGAGTGATTATTTTCCTCTCTTGTTTTTATGGAATTTTGTCTGCTGCGTAGAATGCGGATATAAGTATAATTTTCGTGGTGTAGATCAGTGCTTCGTGGTATACAGCTGCATTAGCTAAGTGAAAAATGTCGCTGAAACGAAAGTCCGGTTTTCAATAGAATCTTTTTTGGTTGAGGCAAATGCTTACAAATGCTTGACGTGTGGAGGACAATTTAAAGGTACGCAGAATTTTAATCTTAAACGGCACATCATAGGGCAGCACCCAAAAGTTGCGGCGCAATACGGTCTAACGAATGAGAAACATGATGATTGTACGGATCCTGTTCCAAAAAAAAATTAAAACTGTTCAGATAACAATGGACAAAAACCAGTACGTTGCGAATATGGTTCAATGGGCTACCGAATGCAACCTTCCGTTGAACTTTTCCTCTAAGAAATGCGTTAGAAACATTTTAGGACCAGTTGAAGAATCACTAATAGCCGTAAGCACAAAGCCGTACTAACTGTTTTTAAACCGGACTAACTTTTAAACGGGCCTAAAATATTTGGTAAGCTTTAATCATATATGGCTGCGTTCTGATCTGCGTTACACGTCAATGTTAAAAAACAACAAATTCAAGTTAAAGAAAATAAGTAAATTCATTCCGATATTTTCTTGCAGTAAAATAGCTTTTCTTCGTCAAATATCTCGTTCCATAGGGTTTGAGAACAATTTTGTCAACTTGTTGCCGATATGTTTCTGAACATAGAACTTTAACGTGTTGGATAGTTGAAAGTTGACCGATGATGTGCAGTACTTTGTAGTGACATAATATGCACAAAAGAAAATAAATTGATATACATATGGATGTTTTTATTCAGTTTGAATAGGCGCTCGTCGAGTTAGAGGTGGCTAAACTACAGACACTATACACAGACTAGCGAAGGGTCAAAAATTGCAGCCAAACGGACTGTCAAAAAGTGCAACCAAAGGAGCATGAGGGTTTTGGTTGCTAGTTTTACTGTTTTTCTCTCCGCTAGTCTGTTATATAAATTGTCTGTAGGTTAAACCATCGGTTGTAATTGGTGCCATGATAGTTATTTCTCGACAAAAATATGATTACTGGTTAAAACCCAACTGTCAAAATTCTCTTTGAAGGGAAATTCCGGACAAACCGTCGCTGGTTAAACACAGTTCATAGCAGTTAATGGAAGAGAATTTTTTTTCTCTTTTGTTTACTGCCAACATCTGTGATTGGTGAGTAACGGTTTGTCCGGAATTCCCTTTCAAAGAGAATTTTGACAGTTGGCTTTTAAGCTGGAATTATATGTTTGTCGGGATTTCATACTTTGATTAAATAATTGGTTAAAATATTTCAATTTGAATTTAAAATGAACTGTGAGTGTCATTCTAATTGAACATGATACCTATCGACGTGGGGGAGAACATTTATTTTCGTTTCAAGTGAATTTTCACAAGTTTGGAATTAGGGTTCGTCGCGGTGCGGATGTGGGCGGTAAATGGGTAGTCCGCACCGCAACCGCAAAAAAATAATAAAACCGCACCGCATACCGCAACCGCATTGCATTTACCGCACCGCACCGCGCGGTAATGCGGTAAATGCGGTAAAAATCATGTATTTTTAAAAATTATTCATTTATTTTGTATAACCATATATAATAAAATGTTATTCTTATTTACACCAAAATTACCTTTACGGACTCCTCTGAATGTAATATTTATGAAAAAAATCAACGTGAAAGTTTTATTAAGGGGGGGAGTGGTAAGGGTTTTGGCACAAAAAAATACTTTTTTGCGATTTTTTTAAACTTGGAGTTAAGCGAATTGATAAAAAGTTTTGTACATTATAGTGTATCATTTCAATAACATGCTGTAATCCATGCAGTCGACAAACGACTCGGTGACGAAGCTTTTTGTAGAACGTCTCTGGAAAAACATGGTTTGCGGTGGTACATGCTATTCAAAAACTACTTAAGCGGTTTCATTCAAACTTTGCATACACATTCTATGTAAAAATACCTAACCCCTACGCTGAGATTTCAAGATAAATTTTCAATTAAGGCAAAAACTGTCCAAACTATTCAAAATTTGGCATCTGGGCTAATTTTTACATTTTTCACAGTATGAGGGGAGGCAAAATCGCAATGCCCTACACTAACTACGAAAGCTCTACTTTCAAAAATTTACAAAATACTCCTAACTGAAAAATATTAATTTAGTAGAAAAAATTCCCAGTTAGACGAACAATGGATGCACGCGAAAAAAAAAATCCTCCAAATTCGTTTGGTTTGATGATGATAATTACATTCTGTGGGTTGTTTTTAAATCTAAGTATGATTAGTTCATCTTTAAGTTCTCCAAATTAATCAAAATTCACAGTTGAGAAAATGTCATCGAAAACGATTCATAATTCCGCGATTTCCAAGAGAAATCGAGAGAAATGGTGCATTTTTAATTGGATTTGACAGCACAATTTCAATGATTGGATTGTGCGTTTTATGTATTTGAAAAGGCTCGTTTGTAAATTTTTAGTTTGAAGTATTAAATAAATAGTTTTCAAAATATGTCGTAAAAATAATGGTGCCAAATTATATTAGACACAGCTTATAGATTTTATTTCTTAGTAATAGTATATTTTATCATAATAGAATAACCAAAATGTAAAAAATCAAATTGCGATAGGTCGAATACAGATTATATTCGAATTTCTTCTCAAATCATTGTCAAGTCTATGGAAATTAGAGCAATTAAATGTTTATTATGTTTCTCTATTGTAGGGTAATAAGTAAGACTCGAACGTTCTGACAGAAGAATTTTCCTAATAATGAGATTGATAAGCATTCGTTCAGAAAATAAATCTAGTTGCGTCCTTCTCAAATGGTAAAAGTCATAGTTTTAATTCACTTTTTAATGCAGACTGCAGACAATTATTTTTTGAAGCGCGGTTGCGGTAATACCGCGCGGTAGAAGCTCATTTCCCGCACCGCATCCGCGGGAAAAAGGGTCTCACCGCACCGCAGTTTTTGCGGTGCGGGTGCGGTAAATACCGCGCGGTTGCGGTAATTACCGCAACCGCGACGAACCCTATTTGGAATAAAGATCAATTATCAATGAGGGTCTGCGAATTAAAATTATACACGTTTTTCAGCGAGGTTTAAATAAAAAGAAAACAAAGATCAAACAGAAAATTAAACTTTGACAGAATGATCATTTTCTTGAGCGTTTTTTTTTGCACTGTGGCAGACAGAATATAGATATATTTCTATAATGCATCAATGCAAATTGGAACGATTTATGGCAAAAATCGAAATAAATATATTGATCACCGTTGTGTTCACAGTAAATTTCAAAACATTTTGTATTCAGAAGTTTTATGTGATTTTATTCTTATTGGAACATTGCACATATTTAAAATCTATTGTTTACTCTTAGCTTAGGGTATTTGTGGAGCTAATTTCTAAGCTGTTAACATTCTGATTCAATTTGCTAACGACCAGTGTAAGTAAATTCATAAAATATTGCATTTTACGATCTATATCCAATTGTCATTTGTTTGGATCTATCCCCTAAAAAAAATCATTTTCTTTCGTTATTTACTTTCTTTGATGTGTGATACAATAGATATATGGGCAATCATTCGTGAAAATATGTTATCGATTTATATTAACGAATTAAATGGTCCCGCTTATTCCCGCTAGATAAGCAAAAAGAAAAGAATCAAAACAATTCTTATTGTAGTTCTCTTTCTAATTCACAAAAACAACTTTAATCTGAATTGATTGAATAGATCTCAATTTATCTAAACGTGCTCTACTGTAACCCTTTGATGTGCAATTGGAATCAAGCGTGTAGAGAGAAGAAAGAACGAGGAAATAAAAAAAATGCGGGTAGATAAACACGGTAAAAAAACTTTACACATTTTATGAGCCTTCAAAAAATGGGTATTTTATTGCTTATAACCATTGGTGCTTTTTATTCATTTCACAACTACTCGATGAGATAATGTCAATGGATATACTGATCTTAATAATGAGTGAAAAGTCATTAAGAATTATTTTAAGCGAGTTAACCTGCAAACTAAGGTTCGTAGCGGAAGCTGCAAATTACCGGCCTGCATGTTTAAACTACTGAGGATGTTGCAAATATGCGTTTGGCATTTTTAGAGCAGCCAAAAGATCCAGCCATTAAAAATATATCCAGTTGGCGGTTTTATTTTGTTAAGTAGTTAAGGAGACAATAATGTGAAATGAATGTTATTTTATGTTTTTTTTTTAATTCAGAAATAATTCTATTGACAGAATTTTTCATTCTGGCGCGATTTTCATGAATGGATATTTTTCACGCGATTTGTTGTAACAGGTCTGCGAAAAATAAAGGGTAAAACATACCCAGGTTGACGTACAAAAGCTGTATTCATTTATGGATACGAACTCTTTACCCACTAAATGGGTTATTCCACTTTTATTGAAAATGCGTAGTTTTCTACGCATTAATTGGTATTTTATTTTATTAGTGTAGTTCGACAGTGCTTGTCTTTCCTACCTGATAAACTGGCTTATTTATTGCCATCTTTATTGCGAGCAAAGAAAGCCATATTTATCCAGAAGAAAGCCGAAGAGAGGATTGAAAATAACGAAATGTATGCAAGAGAAGCATGACAATTTTTTGCATATTTTTGTCTTCTTCCGGTAACATGATGCTGCTATTTGCATTGCTGCGTTCTGATCAGCAATACACGGCTATGTTAAAAAACTGTACAATAAAGTTAATTTAAAATTCACTGTTTATGCCATTTAATAGTCTGATTATTTCGAGAATTTTTTTATTGCTCAATAAAATGGTGAATCGACATCTTGTTGAATGGGATTTATAACATAAGTATTGTATCAAATAAAATAATTTCTTCGAGCAATTTCATCACAAGATGGCGGCTCTGCAGCATTTTCACGTCATGCGCGTTTTTTTGGAAGGGGTCCACGGTCGAAAATCTATCTTCCGTGATTTTTGACCTGGCGCCAAAAACTAAAGTTTTTCTGATTGCTTATGTCAATAGCGATGTACGTAGGATTTTTTCGATATTTTGGTTTTAAGAGAAATGGCGCAGTTTTGAGTGAAAAAACATAGAGAATGTCATAAAAATCTACACAAAATCGTTATTCAATAAAAAGGTAAGCAATAAACAATTTAATCCTGCGTAGCTGACTAGAAAAATCAATTTTGAATATACTGTGAAAATTTCAAAGCGACCAAAAATAATTTGCTCGAGTTACATTTCCGGCCAGTGGTTTCGAGAAAAACGCGGTTAAAGTTTGCAGTACACATGGGTTATACATAAGAGACGTTGCGGCAAAATTGAAAATTATATTTTTGAATTGTTTTCGTTCTCCATGTTTTGGGATATCATTTTTCACATCCTAAAGCACATTTTAGACTAATAAATAAAAAATCAATAGTTTTAAAATTCTACAGTGGAGTAACCGCTTAAACAATTTATTATTTAAGATCCATAATTGACTAAAACGTTATTTTGCTAATAATGGTGTATACTATCGAGAACGTTATAGAGTTGTATTGTTAGGCGCTAGCCACTCCAAGGGCTTGAAGAGCGTCTCTAACATTACACTTAGTAGTTTGTCAGTTCAGCCAAATCTGACTGTTTCAAATTAAATCAAATGCTTATAGAAAAAGAGTGGAAGCTTACATCTTTTGAAAAGTTTGTATCAGTTGCTGTTGTGCAACACATGAAAAATGCCATAAAAAATTTTTATTTGCTTCAGATAATTATGTCGTCCATGGAATGGAAATCTGAAATTTTAGCCTGGTGGGGCTTATTATACCATCCTACCCAACTAGTCTACTAACCATGCATATAGAATTTGGCAGACCTACTTTGCTGAAAATGAAGTAATTCAAATTATCAGCACGATTATCCAATCATGCCTGAAATACCAAAAGTCCAGTAATTTTAATTAATAAAAATTATAATTAGTTACTTCCTATAGTCTGCCATCTGTCTGATAATGAATTGATAATTATAAATTTACAAATTGAACCTGGTACTGGATGCAGACAAATTTTCTTGGACCAATCGTTTTGAATTATGCACAATTCTTCTTCTTCTTCACATCATTGCCCAGGCAACTACAAGAGCTTTTTGCAAACTGCTAAATATTATTATTTTACAATAACATGTTAATCGTTGTTTTAGCAGTAATCGGATTTTGGTTTCAAAGTACTACGAAAAAATCGAAAATCGACCAAAAAATAAAAGCTCCCTTAATTACTTGTGAAATGCTGTGAAAACAACTGTGCAAATCTCTCAACGTTTGTCCAGTAGGTTTTGAGTTATGGTATATACCGCAAAACAAGATTTCGATGTGGCGCATGACTGAAAAGACAAAGAATCTTTGCACCCCCTTAAGTTCCGACACGATTCAAGCGATTTTTCCGTATTCAACTTTTTGCGTCATTTTGCCAAGTCATCTGTCTAGTCTCAGCTTTCACAGCTCTTTCATACCCTGTGCGTATCTGTTCTATCATAAAGAATTAAACTAAAATGTGTACTATAGCGGAAATGCAAATAGTACAAGATATGCTAGAAAATTATAAATTACGAAACAATACAAGCAAGCTCCGATAACATTTAAATAACGATCAAAATGAGAATATTTGTAACAGTTTGTTTGCCGTCATATTTAAAAGTGTTACTTAGGCTATATGACATGGCTTCATTTACAATTTTTTATTCAATCTTAGTTTTGAACTCTTTCAAAAGCAGTAAAAATATAAATAAACTTCCACTTTCTTATGGTGTTCTTTGTGAGAAGATACAACTAGAAAAGAGAACAAATTGTGATTATATATTTTTTTCCTAATGTAAAAATAACTAAAAAATTGCGAGCAAATTAAACTTCACTCATTTTGATAGCCATAGGTAAACTAACGAACGAAAACAATTTTCATCTCTGAATCCAATTATAAAATTTCGTCCGTCAGTTTGATTCGACTTCTGCTAACCTGCAATATAACTCTTCGATGTGGCGTTTTGAAATGAGCGTGTAGCACCTTCTAGATATAGGACGATAAAGAATATTGAAAAAAATGCATTTAAAATTCGATTACACCTGTTTTTCGTACGGGATAAAACTTGCTTACTTGCCCTCATATGGTTTGTGTGCAACATGGGCCATAATATTGCACATAAAGTTCGAAAAGTTGATTCAAATTATTGAGATGTATGCAAGAGGAACATGGCGGCCTTTTACACTGTTTTCATTTGGCTTCAGGATGCAGCCATTTCTGCAATGACAGGTACTAACGTCTTAGGCCGGACTAAACTCAGGCCTAAAATCAAAGATAGTACCGTGTGGCGGTACCAACTAGATTCAAGCTTACCGCTATATGTTCGCCCAGCTACTCGATTTTCTATACTATCCTATATCGAATGTATACTATCCGAAATAAAATCGAAATGTTCATGACGGAAGAACTAAAAGGGAAGTTGATTTGCCTAAAGGCAGACTTGGCTTCTCGTAAGGGTAGGTCTATATTGGGAGTTAACGCTCAATTTGTTAGCAACGGGAAACTCGTTATAAGAACACTGGGTATGTTCGAACGACACGATAGAAACACGGGACAACGGTTGGCTGAGGAAATTTTGGATTTGCTCAAACGATTTTCGATTTCTATTCCGAATGTGTACACTTTTACAACGGACAATGGTTCAAATTTCATAAAGGATTTTGCGAATGGAACAAGAAATGGTTCTGGCATCTGATGAGCTTGAGTTCCAAGAATCTTCCGCTTCGGATGAACTAAATAAATCATTAAGTATCGACAAAAGTGGTTCATACTGGTACGTTCATGTTGAACATTGTTAACATTTGTGTATACTGATGTTGTTTTTTCTTCGAAGCGGTTCTGAAAGCGAATATGAGAGCAGTGATGATGAATCTCAAGAACGGGATGTTCTGGATGACGATATATCAGTTAATATTGTACCTTCGGTTTTTAAGTCGCTGCGATGTGGCGCTCACGACGTGCAACTTTCCGTGGAGGATGTATTCAAAGTAAAGAAACTACAAGAGCAATTGTGTCGCGTGAAGGGTTTCGTAAAAATTTTGCGCAAACTCCCATATGTCAGCAGCTTTCGTAGTCATGGACGGAAGATACCGTTCCTGGATTCCGAAACACGCTGGGGTTACACATTTCTAATAGTGGAATGCCTTCAATCGCAGATTGAATTTATAATAACTCTTTTAACGGCAGATTTGAAGAAAACTTATGAGGACGACTTTTGGGCTTTTACTGAAAATTTTGTAGATTCGGTGAAGCCGGTATTTCTTTTGAGGAAAAGAGTTCAAGAACAAAATCTCACATGCGGTGATTTTTACCTCTATTGGTATGAATGTATTTTGCACTTGAAGGAAATTGGCACGGAAATTTCAATTTCGCTACTAGATGCATTGGAAAACCGCAAGAGGATGTGGTATAACAATATTGCATTCCAAGCAGCTCTATACGTGGACGTTCGCTTGAACAACTTCACTCATCCGGTCCTTTGGCATGAAGATAAAGAAAATGCAATAGTAACGTTTAATGCTAGAACGAATGAACGATTTTATTTTATATATAAACTTTGTCTTTCAGTATCATTTGCTTTCTACATGGAATACGCTGATATCCATCAAGAACAGTAATGTCAGTCATATTGAAGAACACGAAGAACCATCCTCAATAGCAGATTCATGTCTGTCTAGGGTAGAACAGCTGATAAATGTCGAGCGACGCAATGTAATATGTGAGAGTATTGTATCAATGGAGAAGAAACTTAGAAAAATTGCTCTAGAAGATGCCCCGAGATTGAATACGGATATCATCATGTCGTGAGAATCCAAGAGGCTAGAGGACCCTGACTTGGCCCTATTGTGCCAAACGGCCTTGAGCACTCCTTGTACACAGGTTTCAATTGAGCGAGGATTCAGTGGCCTCGGGAAAATATTAACCAACGATCGGACAAAACTAAGCTCCGAAAATTTAAAATCAATTCTATTCGTCAAACTCAATAACACCATCATAAAAGATAAATATTTTAATTTTGATATCTAATACAACACGAAATTGCTTCCAAGTAAAATGCCTGAATAATATTGGATTATATTTTAGCGTTTTTTCTCAATAATATCAAATGCTTTAACAAATAATATCGTTTTTATCTCTATTATAGATTGTTTTTGCCTTTCTCAATAGAAAGGTATTGCAATTGCTCTGAAAACCGACTTTTTAACGGAGGCCCGGAGGGCCGAGTGACATATACCATTCGATTCAGTTCGTCGAGTTCGGCAAATGTCTGTGTGTGTGTATGTATGTGTGTGTATGTGCGTCTGTGTGTGTGTACGCGAACTCAATCTCACTCACTTTTCTCAGAGATGGATGAACCGATTTTTACAAACTTAGTCCCAAATGAAAGGTGCAACGTTCCCATAGGCTGCTATTGAATTTCTAATGGATCCGACTTCCGGTTCCGGAATTACAGGGTGATGAGTACGATCACGCAGAAAATGTCGATTTTAAGAAATTCTGCAATGAATGTATAATGGTGAAAATTTTTCCAAAATGTGACCACAACTGCTTCGATTTGTAGTACTAGGTCATTAACAGCCATTCAAAGTCTCTTTGGTCACATTGGCCACCATCATCGGTTCCGGAAGCCCCGGCGGAAGTATCCAAATTCAGACTAACAGTCACATCGGTTTCTCGGAGGTGGCTAGACCGAATCAACCAAACTTAGTCTCAAATGAAAGATGTTGCGTCCCCGTAAATGGCTATTAAATTTTATCCCCAACCGACTTCCGGTTCCGGAGTTACGGGTTGTGGCGTGCGATCACATAGCAAATTGTGATTCAAACCGATACCCCGATGGAAGCAAAAAAGGTAAAAATTTCGCTAAAATGTCTCTCAAATAACTTAACTTTGCAGTTCTAGGTCACCAACGGCCAAACAAACTTTCGTTGACTACATTGACCACCATAGACGGTTCCGGAAGTGCCCGGGAAAAGCGGCCATCTTTCATAACTAGCAAACTCATATCAGTTTCTCGGAAATGGTTGGGCCGATTTTCACAAACTTAGTCCCAAATGATAGCTCTATTATCCCCACAGATGTCTGTAAAATTTCGCACGGATCGCTTGTATGGTTCCGGAAATATAGACTGAACGGTCCGGTCACACATGAAATTCCCATATAAGCCGGAACTCTAATTTTTTTTTCACCCCATGAAATTTCAAAAATCGAATTCGTATTTTTGATGCCAAACATCTTTAAAATGCATGAAACGTCGAGATTTTATGTTATCTCGAAAAAAATTTTTTTTTATAAAAATCGACTTTTTGGGACTTTGCCGATTTCGCACCTTTTTGCCTTTCTCAATAGAAAGGTATTGCAATTGCTCTGAAAACCGACTTTTTAACGGAGGCCCGGAGGGCCGAGTGACATATACCATTCGATTCAGTTCGTCGAGTTCGGCAAATGTCTGTGTGTGTGTGTATGTATGTGTGTGTATGTATGTGTGTGTGTATGTGCGTATGTGTGTGTGTACGCGAACACAATCTCACTCACTTTTCTCAGAGATGGATGAACCGATTTTTACAAACTTAGTCCCAAATGAAAGGTGCAACGTTCCCATAGGCTGCTATTGAATTTCTAATGGATCCGACTTCCGGTTCCGGAATTACAGGGTGATGAGTACGATCACGCAGAAAACGTCGATTTTAAGAAATTCTGCAATGAATGTATAATGGTGAAAATTTTTCCAAAATGTGACCACAACTGCTTCGATTTGTAGTACTAGGTCATTAACAGCCATTCAAAGTCTCTTTGGTCACATTGGCCACCATCATCGGTTCCGGAAGCCCCGGCGGAAGTATCCAAATTCAGACTAACAGTCACATCGGTTTCTCGGAGGTGGCTAGACCGAATCAACTAAACTTAGTCTCAAATGAAAGATGTTGCGTCCCCGTAAATGGCTATTAAATTTTATCCCCAACCGACTTCCGGTTCCGGAGTTACGGGTTGTGGCGTGCGATCACATAGCAAATTGTGATTCAAACCGATACCCCGATGGAAGCAAAAAAGGTAAAAATTTCGCTAAAATGTCTCTCAAATAACTTAACTTTGCAGTTCTAGGTCACCGACGGCCAAACAAACTTTCGTTGACTACATTGACCACCATAGACGGTTCCGGAAGTGCCCGGGAAAAGCGGCCATCTTTCATAACTAGCAAACTCATATCAGTTTCTCGGAAATGGTTGGGCCGATTTTCACAAACTTAGTCCCAAATGATAGCTCTATTATCCCCACAGATGTCTGTAAAATTTCGCACGGATCGCTTGTATGGTTCCGGAAATATAGACTGAACGGTCCGGTCACACATGAAATTCCCATATAAGCCGGAACTCTAATTTTTTTTTCAAAGGGGGGACCCCATGAAATTTCAAAAATCAAATTCGTATTTTTGATGCCAAACATCTTTAAAATGCATGAAACGTCGAGATTTTATGTTATCTCGAAAAAAATTTTTTTTTATAAAAATTGACTTTTTGGGACTTTGCCGATTTCGCACCTTTTTTCAGTTCAATATTACCGTGGCTGTTTTTTCTTTTTCAAAATTTTACAACTCGAATAATGATTTATTTTCCTGTATATAGTTGTCATGTGATGTATAATAATAAAATGTAATATATGCATTTAAAAGCTTTTAATGAATATAAACATCGCACACATTCTCGTGATTCATGATTGAGAAAGGCACAATTGCACCGCTAGGTGGATTAAAATAGGTTTTTGCTACTTAGTTTCCAAGATATGGATAATATTGTTTGTGGCACTAAAAACTGGATTCTAACAGCACTGCGCACTTACTATTCTTCTATTAAATTCTTCTCATAGACTGGTTAGTTCGACTGGTCTGTCTATGAAAGTACCATCTCTATCACTTGAAATACATGTGTTTTGACAGCTCGCAGTTTTCAGTAGCAGTTTGATCACTCGCACTTTGAAAGTGCGAAGTCCAGGTTGGTGGGAAGTGCGCAATAAAATGTTAATAAATACACTCAAGTTTTTTTTACGCGGTTTTTTTTGCGCGGTATTTTTTTACGCGGTTTTTTTTTACGCGGATTTTGAAATTTACGCGGTTTTCATTTACGCGGATTTTGAAATTTACGCGGTTTTCATTTACGCGGTTTTTGAAATTTACGCGGTTTTCATTTACGCGGTTTTTGAAATTTACGCGGTTTTCATTTACGCGGATTTTGAAATTTACGCGGTATCCATCAATGAGGTTCCCTTTATCGCGGATTCTTAAATTTAAGTGGTCTTCATTTACGCGGATTTTGAAATTTACGCGGTTTTCATTTACGCGGATTTTGAAATTTACGCGGTTTTCATTTACGCGGATTTTGAAATTTACGCGGTTTTCATTTACGCGGATTTTGAAATTTACGCGGTTTTCATTTACGCGGATTTTGAAATTTACGCGGTTTTCATTTACGCGGTTTTCATTTACGCGGCTCATATCCCCCGCGTAAAAAAAAAACCTGAGTGTATTGTTTGTAGTTTTTGTTACTAAATGTCAAAGTAGAAAGTTTATGCGGGTAAATTTCCAATGGGCAGTACACTCAGGTTTTTTTTTACGCGGGGGATACGAGCCGCGTAAATGAAAACCGCGTAAATGAAAACCGCGTAAATTTCAAAATCCGCGTAAATGAAAACCGCGTAAATTTCAAAATCCGCGTAAATGAAACCCGCGTAAATTTCAAAATCCGCGTAAATGAAAACCGCGTAAATTTCAAAATCCGCGTAAATGAAAACCGCGTAAATTTCGAAATCCGCGTAAATGAAGACCACTTAAATTTAAGAATCCGCGATAAAGGGAACCTCATTGATGGATACCGCGTAAATTTCAAAATCCGCGTAAATGAAAACCGCGTAAATTTCAAAAACCGCGTAAATGAAAACCGCGTAAATTTCAAAAACCGCGTAAATGAAAACCGCGCAAATTACAAAATCCGCGTAAATGAAAACCGCGTAAATTTCAAAATCCGCGTAAAAAAAACCGCGTAAAAAATACCGCGCAAAAAAAAACCGCGTAAAAAAAAACTTGAGTGTACATTTTTAAAATCAGACAATTATCGACAGCGATAATTAAAATTATACATAGTCGAGAATTTTATACCATCCTGATTATCTAATTTCAACGCTAGGGTAATGAGCCTATTTTCGTCCTGTTTCTATTATCCCCTTCCTATTTGTAGTCGTTGGTTAGAGCAGCTTTTGCCATCTTTGTTCAACGCATAGGTTCAAAGGGTAGGGTAATAATTGGAACACGTGATTCGAGTTTTCGTTGCGCTTAAATACGAACATGTTAAAGCTTTCATACCAATTCCATCAGAAACACAAACTGTGTTTTCGAACTCGAAACGCATCTCCATAAATAGTTTAGTTATAGGTTTTGTGTCCTTTACGCGCAAAGGCGGGTTCCAAACAATTTTCTCCTTAGTGAAGGAAAATAGTTTTTACTTAAAATTTCTCCCCCACGGATAAATATTGTATAATGCCAATTGAGTTATTACATTGGTTCTTACACACTTAATTTTTTCTGCCGAATCTCAGCTTTTTTCGCATCTCTTGCCGAAATCTCAACAGTTGAGATCTCAGTAAACATTTTTTTCGCTGAGATCTCAGTAAACGCGACGTTTGATAGCTGAGATTTGGAAAATATATCACCGAAAATCAGCAAACAAATCTCATTTTACTGAGATTTCAGTTTCTAAATTTTCTGACTGCACGGCTGTTGGGAAATTACCGAGCCGAATTGAGTGTGTAAGGCCAACTGATGCCAATTTATACGCATTTCGTAAATTGTAGGCTTAGAAATTAGTGATACACCCTCCATAATAGGGCCTCTATACTCTATATTTGGAGGAGAATACGAAACTTCTTATTTTGATACTGATTTCTCTAAATAATGCTCTTGCAAGTGAAATATTGTTTTAAATATATTGTTTAGCAAATATAATGAAATGATGAGTTCATGAAATATGTAGGATATACGTTAGCCTTCGCCTGTTCGATCAATTTCATTACAATAATCCACAATATTTTCCCAAATTTTCATTGCAAAACATTGAAATTCAAAAAAATGCTATATGCACAATAACTTAAAACATTCTATACCAATCGTTTAGAAATTTGGCATCGTTCTTTCTTACATTATTGTTTAGGTACCTACGGGAGTGCTTTAGAAAATTATTAATATTTTTAAAATAACACGTTAACCGATTTTTGAACGAATGTATTGGCTTCGAAGCTACTATGAAAAATTAGAAAAAATGAAGGCTTCTATCTTTACTCCTTATCATAATCATTTATTGCAAAAACATTTTCTGGAACCTTTGGCACCAAAAAATTAGCTACGTTGTCCAGTTTAAGCCGATTTCTAGAAAGTTCTAGAAAGAGAAAGATAGACCTTTTATGTTGGAGACGAACCACTGCGACCAGTATTTATATCTATTGTGGTAAAAATAGACCTTTCCAAGGGTATGCTGTATTATTCTGTTATGCAAGAAATATTGTGCAATATTGGGACTATAATATGAAAATTGTCATTTGCTGCATTTTTTTCATGACAAATATGCAAATGGTTCAAAATTCTTCCAAGGGCACGTTTTGGTTCTAATCATAATTCGGAAGAACATTTAATTCTGCTATAAATCAAGAGTTTAGGGCCAAGCAACATTTTCAAAACCTTTTTTTTGTGATGCACTATAATCTATGCTAGTTTACTTGAAAAGTTCAAATTCACTGTGGCACCGTGCAATGAGTTATGATGTAGTTTTGGCACCAAATCCTTAATCCTCTTGTAAGTGCGTAACGAATAAACGGTTTGCTTGAATAGAAACATGTGTGTCATGTTTTAGCTTACCCTCCTTCACCCATACGTCAAAAACGTCGCAGTTTTTTATACCTTCCTCCTAAACGAGTATTATACTTTAATAATAGATCGTTTGGCAAGTTGTGGCCTCTTTAGGAGTTTACTGTACTATTTTATTACTTACGAGGCATTCAATCGATGAAATGCGTATAAATTGGCACCAACACGTTTGCTATATTCCTAAGAACCACTACACACCAAAAAAATATGAATTTTATCACTGACGTAATTGCAAACATGACACAATTTAATAACCCGTAATTCACGAAATGACGAAACATTACCGTGTTCCGTTTAATTTTACATGAAACAAATACTTTACATGCGCAATGACATAAAATTACACTTACTGCCATTCAAAACGAACACCATAGGTGGAGTAAAATTACATGATTTACGAAAATCAACGTCATGTAAAATTAAAATCTAACGTAAAACTAAATCATTTTTGATGCTCGTGAATGTCAGGGTCAGGAGACGTAAATTTACACGATTTTTTCTAGGTGTGTAGTAACGCAATAAATAGCCTGAGAATAGTGCAACACTTCTGTTTCAGTGCAACGAAAACTCTAATCGGGTGCTTAAGATATCACACTACCATTTAAGCGAAGACTCCATATCAAGAAGACTGGCAACTCTGTCCAGAATCCGGAGACAGTAACAGCAACGCCACTTGCGGGTAAAGGTGGTACTTTCCATAGTGATGCACACACACATATGCATTTATACATAAAGCTTCCTCCCTTCTTCCAATAGAGGCGCTGTAACCTCTGTCGCTTCTCGTTTGTATGGGGGAAGAAAAAAGAGATATCAGTCTTCTTGATATGGAGTCTTCGATTTAAGTCAACGGATATATTGCAGACACTACTCTAACCAATGGTTTCAAATGGGTAGTGATAATTTTATAGGGCGAAAAGAGGCTCAATACCCTTTACATATTTGGCAACTATGTATATATTTAAACAGTTGAATTGCTTCATACAACGCTTAACTATACATTCATTCCATAAACAAAAAATACACATCAGAAAAAAGCTTTGCAGACGCATCAACGCATACAACAAAAACTCACAGCTACTAATCATTACCTCCTCACAACGCGTGTGAGGACATCACAAACTCCTCTTGACTCATTATAAGGTGTAGCCCACTCTCCTCCACGGAGCAAACATCCCATGGTGATAAAATATTTGTCTGCATCATTCCGTTGAGCAAGAGAGAAACTCTTTCATTTTTCGGGTCATCACACACAATGGTAGAGATGCTCCCGCTGCATCATTCTTTTCTACCTCAACCTGAGGGAGGGATATTAGTCCTCATAGTGTGTTGAAGTGTTTATAACAAGTCTGCTCTCAACTCAATCATTTTATTATTTAGACACTTGACAGTCTTAGGTTTGACAGTTTGCTTTGAAGTTGTAACACCAAGATGGAGAGAAAGGTGGAACATTTCACACTTTTGAGTGTATTAGTTCTATACTTGCAAAATTATTGGCGACCGGGGCCCTTGAAGTGAACATAAACATCCGAACGATTATCCTGATTCTTTGGCGCACGATGAAAAGTAAGAAAAGGCCGAGCTTCACCTCGGATCTACCGGCTAAAACACTTGGAGACACTTTTTACCTCGAAAAAAACCGATAAAATTAACTATGACCGAACCGAAACAAAACTTATAGCAACAGAAAGGCCCACTACGTCACTTGTTTGTGCTTTTCTTCTTCATATCCTCTTGTTTTTTGGCTTCATCAATGATTAAGCTGTTTGTTGGTAAATCGATCTTCATGTTTGTGATCATCCTCCTCACTGTACGGCGAAAATAGATTCATGATGTGGGGAAAACCATTCGATGGTGACCTCCATCTTCTCCGGGCACCTTTCAGGTGGTGCAGCTGAGCCTTTTATCTTTGTTATGCCAACTTTGTAGGTGTCTCTTAAGGAAATTCGCGTTGGCTTTGTGGCAATGCTTTCTTGTTCAGCTTGACTGCTTTGTTGAGAGCAGTTCTGAGCCGTGAAGCGCACCTTTGGGGTCATTTGGTCCGTCTTCTCTCGCGTTTTCGTCTACGTCCATGTCGTCATCGGTACTGCATTCATCTTACTCATCGTCGGATGTTCTTATTTGTTGTTTGTGCTTACGGGTCGCTATGGTAAATCCTTCTTCATCGGTATTAGATTCCTTGTTGGTGGTGTAGGTTGTTGGTTTGGAAACATTTGCTGTAATCGTTGTTACTTCGATGTTGGTAATGGCAGTTGGTTTAGTGGTACTGGGGCCGATAGTTGTTGAGCTGGTGTTTGTGAATGCCCGGTCTGCAGTCGTTGGTTTACCAACTAGTTGTGGTTTAACATACTATGATTGTATACCGGCTTTGGTCGTGTCAGGTGGAATTTCTTTAGCAAGGTTTCCCGTGGTGTAGCGGATGATCACAATATTGACAGGTGCGTGACTAGTGTCCGATGAGAATATTCAACACCATGAGGTGATTTGCATATGAAAATCAAGTAAGAGGGAATAGGTTTTGTCGGACGCTTTCTCACCACACGAATGCCGTTGCGGAGTCTTGGGAAGAAGTTCCTCCAAGCATCCTCCTTGACACTATTCACTTCTCCGTATTTTGACATGATTTGTTTAATAGCGGAGGAACTAGTACGTGGTGCCAGGTCATGTATCATCAATTCAATACTGTCAACATCTATATACGTTGGGATACTGTATAAAATGTCAGTACATTCGATGACGTGTTTCATGTTGTTCTGGGAAACTAATGATTCTGCTTGACTAATGTTTTTAACACAATCAGTACCGCATGACGTAAATGGTGGAATTGCACCGCATAAAGTAACGCAAGCTAGCAAGAAGTTCCTCCAAGCATCCTCCTTGACACTATTCACTTCTCCGTATTTTGACATGATTTGTTTAATAGCGGAGGAACTAGTACGTGGTGCCAGGTCATGTATCATCAATTCAATACTGTCAACATCTATATACGTTGGGATACTGTATAAAATGTCAGTACATTCGATGACGTGTTTCATGTTGTTCTGGGAAACTAATGATTCTGCTTGACTAATGTTTTTAACACAATCAGTACCGCATGACGTAAATGGTGGAATTGCACCGCATAAAGTAACGCAAGCTACGTTGAACTTCAAGTTCACCTTCAACATTTGCTCCACTTCACGAATTGATGGTCTTACCGGATATTTCCAGTAGTCAACAGCAACACAGTTTGCCCGCACCGTCATATACTTTTGCTTTGCATTGTCACTCATTGTTTGTTCACGTTTCACACACTAGGTATAAGGAATCAATTTTTGCCTTTGCAAATAGACCAAGCGTCGCGCGGGTAAATTTGATTACTGGCCCTGCTATAGCAGCGGAGCGATTTCTAGCTTCTGAACTGAGCGAGATGAGAAACAGAATTGATCTCCGACTTCTTCTCCAAGCTCGGAGGCAACTTATACGTAGATCGATAATCGTCGTATTGCACCCGGGGACCGTTTCTCGGCTTCCCATCCCTTGGTATGGTCGCAATACACGCCCTTGTTAGTAGTGCCGTGAACTCATTCGCATTTAGGTTGAAGAGGATACCCTCAAATTCAAGTTCCTCGACGGACACGTTTCTGTGAAAGATCGGTGTTTTCCAACTGCACTCGTTTATATATCTCCCACATATTCAAACCGTGTCCTGTTATCAATGATATACCAGATCGCTTGGAGGTCGCTGTGGATATTTCCTCGGACACTTTTTAGTCCATCTTTCCGGTTACTCCAAGGCTACAAAAATTGACATCGATAATGGATTCCCGGCTCTCCCTGCGGTAAGTGCCGATGATACCATTATTTGAAAGATCTATATTTAGCTTTGCTAGAGCATTCTTGATCGCTGATGGCCAGGCAAAGTCCTTCTGATTCCAGCGTCTATCTTGAAAATTTCGCATGTTTCTGGTTTTTGGAATATTTCAGAATTAAAGTCTCTTCGGCTTCTTGGAAAACGGATTATTCGATTTTTACAAGCTTAGTCTTAAATGGAAGGTTTAATAGCAGATTTTGATCTGGTCACGTTCATACGAATCGCACATATGGCTGCGGAAATACGGTACACTACGATCCCATATGAAATCTTTAAATATCAAAAACCTTTCGGTAAAGCTCATGTATATTGAATATTGAACCCCATATAAATCGCCAGGAGTCTGATTTGAATTCAGATTGTTTCCTTATCGAAATTATTTTCGAATGAAACGATCGATTCTGTCTCTATCGACTATTGCGTTTAAAATAGAATCGATTCAGAAGTCGGTCAGTATTAGCCTTTCCGTGAGATATTTGTTTGATAATACACTGGCGGGTCCTTCCTTCCGTGACCAGCAAACGTTTCATTTGATGTTGGACTGGATTGACGATTTAAACTTCACATTTACCCGAGAACGGTCACAATAAAAATTATCATGGAATGGTAATTTCTAAAACTACCATACTAGTTTTCAGTGACGAAAAGCAAAGCTCTATGGAAGCTGTTGTTGTTCTATAAAACGCGACATTTTTTTTTAATTTTGAAGGGGGGGGGGGGGTGACATAAAGTTTAAAAACCTGTTTTAATCCACCTAGAGGTGCAATTGTGCCTTTCTCATTTCTCCAAACTATGATTTAATAGCTGGTTCGTACAATATAACTTTATGGAAATGTCTTTTATTCTTATTACACTTGGTAAGTATATATAAGAGCACCTTTTTGCATTCATCGCGGTATCGGTTTGAATCGGAGTTTTCTATGTGATCGACCTCCACAACCCGTAACTCCGGTGCTGGAAGTCGGATGGAGATGGAATTTAGTATCAGTTTCTGGGGACGCAACACCTTTCATTTGAGACTAAGTTGAGCAAATCTAGCCATTTTCGAGAAACCAATATAACCGTTATTCTGACTTTGGATGCTTCCGGATCCGTCGATGGTGGCCAGTGTGGCCAAAGAGACTTTGAATGACTGTCGGGGACCTAGATCTACAAATTCAACAGTTGTGTTTACATTTTGGAAAAAAAATCACCTTTTTACATTCATCGCAGAATTCGTTAGAATCGGGATTTGCTGCGTGATCGTACGTATCACCCTGTAATTCAGGAACCAGAACTCGGATCCACACAAAATTCAACAGCAGCTGATGGACCTTTCATTTAAAATTAAGTTTGTCAAAATCAGTTCAGAAAATTCCGAGAAACCGATGCGGACAAATCAACAAATTTTGTTTTGTAACCATAATCTTCAACTCGTAATTCGGAACAAGATGTCGGTTGAAAATGAAATTCAATAGCAACCAATGGGAATATTATACCTTTCATTTGAATCTTAGTTTGTAAAAATCGGTTCAGCCATCTCCGAGTAACCGATGTGGACATTTTGTTAACAAATCCGCACATACACACACATACATACACACATACACATACACACATACATACATACACACATACATACACACAGATATTTTGCGATCTCGGCGAACTGAGTCGAATGTTATATGAGACTCGGCCCTCCGGGCCTCGGTTAGAAAGTCGGTTTTTGGAGCAATTGCATAACCTTTCTATATAAGAAAGGCAAAAGAATAATATTTAATTAGCTTAATAAGCATGAGTTCAATGTTATCTTCATGTGATTATAATTTGCAAAGGTTGGTGGAATGCGTTTGAACGTGTAGAGAATGGGGGTTTAGTAGAGTGGGTGTGGAGGATGCGTCAGAAATCCTTCATCTTATTTCGGTATACGGGGTGGATGAAGGAAATCTGGGCGTGAGGGTGATCCAAGAAGAGGGGAGTGATGAAGGAGGGAGGTGTAAGGAGGGGGGGGGGGAAGGGGCGGCTACGCAATACTCAACTGCATATTTTGCCTTCCATTTGAGACTTGGTTTGAGAAAATCGGTTCAGTCATCACCGATGAACCGATGTGACTTTAATTGTGGAATATGCCCGGAATTCCGGACTTCCGGAATCGTCGATAGTGGACAATATATTCAAAGAATGTTTGATTGGCAATCAGTGATCTAGATCTACGATTAGAAGTAATTTGGTGACCATTTCAATAGTTTTTTGCCTCTGAGGTATTACGATTGTACCGATTTATATGGGAAATTCCAGTGTATCCTTACTAACACCCCTGTAACTCCGGAAGCAAGAGTCAGAACTGAATGAAATTCAGCAGCAGTCAATGGCATTACTGTATCTTTCATTTGAAATTAAGTTCGTAAAAATCGGTAGAGAATTCGTTGTGGAATGGGTGTGATATTAGCTTAGGAACTTGGCGGGTTCCCCGAGGGCGTCATGAACCGTCATAGGTGGCCAATGTGGTCAAAGCTGCTTTGATTGATCATTAGTGATCCAGACCCGCAAACTAGAGTAATGTTACATCAATTTTAATAAGTTTTACATCATTTGAACATTATGGTGGTACCAGTTTATATGGGAATTTGCTGTGTGACCGCACTCTTCAACCCGTAACTCCGGAACAGGAAGTCGGATCAACTAAAAATTCAATAGCAGCTTATGGGAGCGTTATACCTTTCAGATGAAACTAAGTTTGCGAAAATCGGTTCAGCCATCTCTGAGAAAATTGTGTGAGTTTAAATGACACACACACACATACACACACACACATACATACACACACACAGACATTTGCCGATCTCGACGAACTGAATCGAATGGTGTATGATACTCGGCCCTCCGGGCCTCGGTTAAAAAGTCGATTTTTACAGTGATTGCATAGCCTTTCTTTATATGAGAAAGGCAAAAAGATTTGTAATGGCCTTATTTGCTCGCTTAGCAAATTACAAACACACACATGCACACGACTAACACTACACCACTCCATCGATACAAAACACCGCGGCAGCGTCAATGCAAACACTCGCAAGCACCGCTCCCGCTCGCATGCGGTGGGAATTGAATCGATTTAGGCGAACATAGATCGCGAACCAAATTTTTGAGGAAGAATCGCATTGCCGAACGGATCCGCTCATCATTGTTCGGATACAATTCCGAACATGTATCGGAAAGAATCTAAATCGCAACGATCCAAGGTGAGCGTAAGAGAAAAAAAATACGAACATGTGATATACCATATTCACTTGGCTTTGGTCGATCGGGCGCTCACCAGATGCACACTCATAAACAAGAAAAACAGAATAAAGCATCGGAGGTAGGTGAGTGCGCAATGCGCATGAGCCTTGAGTGAGCGTAGAACGATGCGATTCTTCCTATCCTTGGTTATAACACGTTATAATAATAAGCAACAAGAAAAATGTCACTAAGATAGCTTCAAACCCCGTTTTAACTGGTAGAGCGAACGTTGTATAACACTGTAATTTATCAAATAATTTTATTTGTTAGGCCATTCATCGATCAAGAAATACTAAACCTAAAGATTGTTCACCTAAGTACATTGTTGAAAATTTTATTGGAAAATGAAAATTCATATTTCGTGTAGAAACTGTATATTTCCGTAGGCGAGCGTGAGCTTCCTCATCACAGTTCTCAATATGGAGCTTTTCGTTTGAATATATTTTCTGGATAGACCAGCCTTTTTTACCTGATGAATCAGCTAAATAATGCCAATCAGTTAGTGAGATACTTGATGAATTGAAATAATAGATTACTCTTTAATGACCATCGATAAATTATATTTAATGGGGAGGGTGAATAGCAAATTGTAGCATATGGGAACAGGAGAGCGAGCTAGAACGTGAGTCGATAGTTGTAATAGATAAAATTCATTTGCACGCTTTTGAAAAAAGCTACATTTTTAATGTCCACATGGTCGTGTCCTGTACAGAACCCTTTAATTTTCATTCGCTTCTTCATTCGGGTTAGAATATTTTCTTTAAAGAAATCTATTCCTGTGTGCGGGGTTGGGAATCGATCCCAGATGAGCAGCGTATCCCCTCAGAACTCTGGGCCCGAGGAATACCTCCCCATCCCATCCACCCCCCCCCCCCTCTCAGTGGGCCGGCCAACGATGATACTCCAACGGATTGCCGTACGTTAACCGCGCGCTTATGTCCCAGCCATAAACCATCTCCAGTTTTGCCTTTCTCATGTAGAAAGGTTATGCAATCGATCGGAATTTCGACTTTTCAACCGAGGCCCGCCGAATCTCTTATACCATTCGACCCAGTTCGTCGAGATCGTAAAAAGTCTGTGTGTGTGTCTCTTTCCCACTCCCCCATCGCAGACCAACCCACATTCCCTTCACCCACTCGTATACCAAAATATGCTAGGTTGTTCCCAACGCATCCTCTCCTCCCAAAAATTATTCCTCTACCCTCCCCGTCCCCCTCCCCGCATTTCAAATTATGCTAACATGAAGATAATATTGCACTCAGGCTGATTAAGCTAATTAAATATTTTATTTTTGTTTGTTTCAAGTGTGTTAGCGTCGACATGTTGCTCATCAGGTTCGGGCAGTCGTGCATTCATATATACTCACCAAGTGTAATAACCAGCTATTAAACCATAGCTTTGATAAATGAGAAAGGCACCATTGCATCACTATTAGCGGTAAGCTTGAATCTTGTTGGTACCGCCACACGGTACTATCTTTGATTTTAGGCCTGAGTTTAGTCCGGCCTAAGACGTTAGTACCTGTGTTCCTCTTGCATACATCTCAATAATTTGAATCAACTTTTCGAACTTTATGTGCAATATTATGGCCCATGTTGCACACAAACCATATGAGGACAAGTAAGCAAGTTTTATCCCGTACGAAAAACAGGTGTAATCGAATTTTAAATGCAATTTTTTAAATATTCTTTATCGTCATATATCTAGAAGGTGCTACACGCTCATTTCAAAACGCCACATCGAAGAGTTGTATTGCAGGTTAGCAGAAGTCGAATCATATTGAAACAAACTGTCGAACGAAATTTTATAATTGGATTCAGAGATGAAAATTGTTTTCGTTCGTTAGTTTACCTATGGCTATCAAAATGAGTTTAATTTGCTCACAATTTTTTAGTTATTTTTACATGAGGAAAAGAATATATAATCACAATTTGTTCCCTTTTCTAGTTGTATCTTCTCACAAAGAACACCATAAGCAAGTGGAAGTTTATTTATATTAATGAAGCCATGTCATATAGCCTAAGTAATACTTTTAAATATGACGGCAAACAAACTGTTACAAATATTCTCATTTTGATCGTTATTTAAATGTTATCGGAGCTTGCTTGTATTGTTTCGTAATTTATAATTTTCTAGCATATCTTGAACGATTTGCATTTCCGCTGTAGTACAAATTTTCGTTCAATTCTTTATGATAGAACAGATATGCACAGGGTATGAAAGAGCTGTGAAAGCTGAGACTAGACAGATGACTTGGCAAAATGACGCAAAAAGTTGAATACGGAAAAATCGCTTACAACGTGTCAGAACTTAAGGGGGGTTGTGTAAGGTATTATCGGCAAAAAATTGGACACTTTAATTTTTTTTCGATGCAAAGATTCTTTGTCTTTTCAGTCAGGCGCCACATCGAAATCTTGTTTTGCGGTATACACCATAACTCAAAATCTACTGGACAAACGTTGAGACATTTGCACAGTTGTTTTTCACAGCATTTCAGAAATAATTAAGGGAGCTTTTATTTTTTGGTCGATTTTCGATTTTTTCGTAGTACTTTGAAACCAAAGTCCGATTATTGCTAAAACAACGATTAACATGTTATTGTAAAATAATAATATTCAGCAGTTTGCAAAAAGCTCTTGTAGTTGCCTGGCCAATGATGTGAAGAAGAAGAATTGTGCAAAATTCAGAATGATTGGTCCAAGAAATTTTGTCTGCATCCAGTATCAGGTTCAATCTGTAAATTTATAATTGTCAATTCATTATCAGACAGATGGCAGACTATAGGAAGTAACTAATTATAATTTTTATTAATTAAAATTACTGGACTTTTGGTATTCCAGGCATGATTGGATAATCGTGCTGATAATTTGAATTACTTCATTTTCAGCAAAGTAGGTCTGCCAAATTCTATATGTATGGTTAGTAGACTAGTTGGGTAGGATGGTATAATAAGCCCCACCAGGCTTTTTATGGCATTTTTCATGTGTTGCAGAACAGCAACTGATACAAACTTTTCAAAAGATGTAAGCTTCCACTCTTTTTCTATAAGCATTTGATTTAATTTGAAACAGTCAGATTTGGCTGAACTGACAAACTACTAAGTGTAATGTTAGAGAAGCTCTTGAAGCCCTTGGAGTGGCTGGCGCCTAACAATGCAACTCTATTACCGTCTCGATAGTAACGTATGCGGAATAAAATTTGGACAAAATTCAAAAGGCAATTTTTTTGTAGAAAACCATTTATTAAATGTTCTCTCTATATGAAAACATTTGTCAGCTTTTTAACTTAATGTAGAAAAAAATTTGAGCTCATTCGAGAAGCTTTACGACAGTTTGCAGGAACTTTTTGCAAAGGAGTCGAAAAAATTGATGTTGGCATATTTTTAATTTCTTTCTTAATTTTGATTATCATTTTTGTTAGTTTTATGTCGAAAATTATGAGCATTTACTCTCTGCTTTATATTATCCCAGAAAAACCTCATTTGGACGCAGTTGTGGTACATTTGGAGGGAAATCAGCCTTTTGTACAAAATATATACCATAATCCTCCAATGCGCTAAAACTTTTTTTTGGCATAATAGCTAAGTGCCAGATTGGGCGTTCGCTGCCATTTTGTTCACATGGTATCTCCTAGTGGGTCGAAATTAACACTGGATATTTGAAATAAGTGTGCCTAGAGTATGACGTATAGTATGGTGCTTTGCGCAGGGTTGCATTTTTGTTTTAATGCTGGAAGCGTTGTCCAAATTTCATTCCGCATACGTTATGCACCATTATTAGCAAAATAACGTTTTAGTCAATTATGGATCTTGAATAATAAATTGTTTAAGCGGTTACTCCACAGAATTTTAAAACAATCGATTTTTTATTTATTAGTCTAAAATGTGTGGATGTAAAAAATGATATCCCAAAACATGGAGAACAAAAACAATTCAAAAATATAATTTTCAATTTTGCCGCAACGCTTCTTATGTATAACCCATTTGTACTGCAAACTTTAACCGCGTTTTCCTCATAACAACTGACCGGAAATGTAACTCGAGCAAATGATTTTTGGTCGCTTTGAAATTTTCACAGTATATTCAAAATTGATTTTTTTAGTCACGTACGCAGGATTAAATTTTTTATTGCTTACCTCTTTATTGATTAACGATTTTGTGTAGATTTTTATGACATTCTCTACGTTTTGCCTTTCTCATACAAAGAAAGGCTATGCAATCAATGTAAAAATTGACTCTTTAACCAAGGCCCGGAGGGCCGAGTGTCATACACCATTCGATTCTGTTCGTCGAGATCGGCAAATGTCTGTGTGTGTATGTATGTGTGTGTATGTGTGTGTCATTTAAACTCACACAATTTTCTCAGAGATGGCTGAACCGATTTTCGCAAACTTAGTTTCATATGAAAGGTATAACGCTCCCATAAGCTGCTATTGAATTTTTAGTCGATCCGACTTCCGGTTCCGGAGTGAAGAGTGCGGTCACACAGCAAATTCCCATATAAACTGGTACCAACATGATGTTAAAATGATGTAAAACATATTAAAATTGATGTAACATTACTCTAGTTTGCGGGTCTGGATCACTAATGATCAATTAAAGCAGTTTTGACCACATTGGCCACCTATGACGGTTCATGACGCCCCCGGGGAACCCGCCAAGTTCCTAAGCTAATATCACACCCATTCCCCAACGAATTCTCTACCGATTTTTACAAACTTGATTTCAAATGAAAGATAAAGTAATACCATTGACTGCTGCTGAATTTCATTCGGTTCTGACTCTTGCTTCCGGAGTTACAGGGATGTTAGTAAGGATACACTGGAATTTCCCATATAAATCGGTACAATCGTAATACCTCAGAGGCTAAAAACTATTGAAATGGTCACCAAATTACTTCTAATCGCAGATATAGATCACTGATTGCCAATCAAACATTCTTTGAATATATTGTCCACTATCGACGATTCCGGAAGTCCGGAATTCCGGGCATATTCCAGAATTAAAGTCACATCGGTTCTTCGGTGCTGACTGAACCGATTTTCTCAAACCAAGTCTCGAATGGAAGGCAAAATATGCAGTTGAGTATTGCGTCGCCGCCCCTCCTCCCGCCTTGCCCTTACACCACCCTCCTTCATCACTCCACTCCCCTTGGACCACCCTCACGCCCACATTTCCTTCATCCACCCCGTATAACGAAATAAGATGAAGGATTTTTGACGCATCCTCCACTCCCACTCTACTAACCCCCCATTGGTTCCTGAATTACAGGGTGATACGTACGATCACGCAGCAAATCCCGATTTATTTATTTATTTATTTATTTATTTATTTATAATTAATTAATATCAACAGACACAGTGTGGTCCTAATGATAATTTCTTAATCTATTTAAAAAGTCAAATTGTAATCTGCTACGTGGAATGTGAAGATCGAACTCGGATGAAACTCTGTTGAAGATCCGCTGCAAACCAATGATGGCACCGTTCACTCCATAGTTAGTCCGGCGAAGAGGTAATCGGAGGAATAAATTATTGCGAAGGGCGCGAGGGCGAACGTTCATGTTTATCCCACTGAGAAGCTCGGGGCAGTCAATTCGATCTTGCAAAATATCCGAAATCGTCATAGCACGGAATAGATCCCGTCGCACTTGCAATGTATCGAGTCCAATAAGCAAACCCCGGCTTTCATAACTTGGCAGCTGGTGAGGGTTGCTCCAAGGCAATCGACGAAGGGCAAACCGAACAAATCTGCGCTGTACTGCCTCAATTCGATGGACACCGTTGAGATAATGAGGGTTCCACACAACTGAACAATATTCCAGAGTTGATCGAACGAGTGAGCAGTAGAGAGATTTCAAGCAGTAAATATCTGAAAAGTGCTTAGATATTCTCATTATGAACCCCAAACAGCGTGATGCCTTTGCGACAATATAGCTGATATGCTGTTTAAACGTCAGTTGTTCATCGAGAAAAACTCCGAGATCTTTGACGCAATTCGCTCTGTCAATTGTGGATTCAGCTAGACAGTAATCAAATCGAATTGGCGTTTTTTTCCTCGAGAACGTAATGACCGTACATTTCTTGGGGTTTAGGGTCATTCGGTTGATCTCGCACCATTCCGCAAAGGTTTCCAGTTGACGTTGAAGGAAAGCTGCATCATCAGTATTCCGGATTCTATGGTATAACTTGAGGTCGTCGGCGAAAGACAACCGTGGTCCTTCTAAACAAAAGTTAACGTCGTTGAAATACAAAAGAAAAATCAATGGACCGAGATGGCTGCCTTGCGGAATACCAGATGAAGCACAGAACTCTTCGGATACACAATCACCTATCTTGACTGCTAGACGACGATCACTGAGATACGATTGCATCCAACGGAGAATATTAGTACCAAAGCCGAGTCTATCCAATTTTGCCACTGCAATAGCGTGATTTAACTTGTCAAAAGCAGCTGAAAGGTCCGTGTAGATAACGTCAGTTTGAAGGCCGTCCGACATAGCATCTGTAACATATGTTGTGAACGACAGAAGATTCGTAGATGTTGAACGTTTCGGCATAAATCCATGCTGAGTCTCGGAGATATACTGTTTGCAGTGGCTGGAGATGGGTTCCAACACAGCCATTTCAAACAGCTTAGGAACTGCGCTTAGCGTTGTAATACCACGGTAGTTGTCAACTACATTTTTATCACCTTTTTTGTGAACTGGAAACATGAAGGAGGATTTCCAGAGTTCGGGAAATACTCCGGTTGTTAGCGACAATTGAAACAGATGACAAAGAGGTTCAATTAGACCGGCAGAGCATTTTTTTAGAATAATAGTTGGTATACCATCTGGGCCTGCCGAGGTTGAAGCCTTCATTTTGCTAATCGCCAGTTCTAACGTATTCTGCGATGAATGTAAAAAGGTGATTTTTTCCAAAATGTAAACACAACTGTTGAATTTGTAGATCTAGGTCACCAACAGTCATTCAAAGTCTGTTCGGCCACACTGACCACCATCGACGGATCCGGAAGCATCCAAATTCAGAATAACGGTTATATTGGTTTCTCGAAAATGGCTAGACCGATTTGATCAACTTAGTCTCAAATGAAATTTGTGGCGTCCCCGGAAACTGATATTAAATTCCATCTCCATCCGACTTCCAGCTCCGGAGTTACGGGTTGTGGAGTGCGATCACATAGAAAACTCCGATTCAAACCGATACCGCGATGAATGCAAAAAGGTGCTCTTATATATACTTACCAAGTGTAATAAGAATGAAAGACATTTCCATAATGTTATATTGTACGAACCAGCCATTAAATCATAGTTTGGAGAAATGAGAAAGGCACAATTGCACCTCTAGGTGGATTAAAATAGGTTTTTTCACTCAAAACTGCGCCATTTCGCTTAAAATCAAAATATTGAAAAAATCCTACGTACATCGCTATTGACATAAGGAATCAGAAAAACTTTAGTTTTTGGCGCTATGTCAAAAATCACGGGAGATAGATTTCCGACCGTGAACCCCTTCCAAAAAAACGCGAATGAGGTGAAAATGCTGCAGAGTCGCCATCTTGTGATGAAATTGCTCGAAAAAAATATTTTATTTGATGCAATATTTATGTTATAAATCTCATTCCACAAGATGTCGATTCACCATTTTATTGAGCAATAAAAAAATTCTCGAAATAATCAGACTATTAAATGGCATAAACAGTGAATTTTAAATTAACTTTATTGTACAGTTTTTTAACATAGCCGTGTATTGCTGATCAGAACGCAGCAATGCGAATGGCAGCATCATGTTACCGGAAGAAGACAAAAATATGCAAAAATTTGTCATGCTTCTCTTAGATACATTTCGTTATTTTCAATCCTCTCTTTGGCTTTCTTCTGGATAAATATGGCTTTCTTTGCTCGCAATAAAGATGGCAATAAATAAGCCAGTTTATCAGGTAGGAAAGACAAGCACTGTCGAACTACACTAACAAAATAAAATACCAATTAATGCGTAGAAAACTACGCATTTCCAATCAGGGGTGCCAACCTTTCAGATTTATCTGGATTCTTCCAGATTTTTAAGCGTCGTCCAGACATACAGATTTATGTTTTTCTGATCCAGATTTCAGAAAATTTGTCCAGATTTATCCAGACAATTTGAAAAATAAGAAAATGAGATACAAGAATGCATCGTTGAATTTTAAACCACTTTTCGAGCTACGATTTTGAAAACAAAACTTTTTAGAATAGCTGGAAACACAAAATGGCACAGTTTTTGTTCGCCAAAAGCGAATAAATTTTGTTGAGTTTGCATCAGCTGGAAATTTCAACAATCCAAGATGCTGAAAGCTCATAGCCTCAAATTCAAACCTCAAGCTGTTTCAAAAAAATTAGGCCATCCAGACAATTCCAGACTTTTTCGAAAATTATTACAGACTTCTTGGAAAAACACTTGGCATCCCTGTTTCCAATAAAAGTGGAACAACCCATTAAGTGGGTAAAGAGTTCGTATCCATAAATGAATACAGCTCTTGTACGTCAACCTGGGTGTTTTACCCTTTGTTTTTCGCAGAACTGTTACAACAAAACGCGTGAAAATATCCATTCATGAAAATCGCGCCAGAATGAAATCTACTGTCAATAGAATTGTTTCTGAATTAAAAAAACATAAAATAACATTCATTTCACATTATTGTCTCCTTAACTACTTAACAAAATAAAACCGCCAACTGGATATATTTTTAATGGCTGGATCATTTGGCTGCTCTAAAAATGCCAAACGCATATTTGCAACATCCTCAGTAGTTTAAACAGCCGTTTTTTATGAGCATTGCCGAAATGTTCCGTTTCCGCCACGTACTCAGATGCAGGCCGGTAATTTGCAGCTTCCGCTACGAACCTTAGTTTGTAGGTTAACTCGCTGAAAATAATTCTTAATGACTTTTCACTCATTATTAAGATCAGTATATCCATTGACATTATCTCATCGAGTAGTTGTGAAATGAATAAAAAGCACCAATTGTTATAAGCAATAAAATACCCATTTTTTGACAGCTCATAAAAGTTTTTTTTACCGTGTTTATCTTTCGTTCTCTCTACACGCTTGGTTCCAATTGCACATCAAAGGGTTACAGTAGAGCACGTTTGGATAAATTGAGATCTATTCAATCAATTCAGATCAAAGTTGTTTTTGTGAATTAGAAACAGAACTACAATAAGAATTGTTTTGATTCTTTTCTTTTTGCTTTTGCGCTAAGAGAATAAGCGGGACCATTTAATTCGTTAATATAAATCGATAACATATTTTCACGAATGATTGCCCATATATCTATTGTATCACACATCAAAGAAAGTAAATAACGGAAGAAAATTATCGTTTTTAGGGGATAGATCCAAACTAATGACAATTGGATATAGATCGTAAAATGCAATATTTTATGAATTTACTTACACTGGTCGTTAGCAAATTGAATCAGAATGTTAACAGCTTAGAAATTAGCTCCACAAATACCCCTAAGCTAAGAGTAAATAATTGGTTTTAAATATGTGCAATGTTCCAATAAGAATAAAATCACATAAAACTTCTGAATACAAAATGATTTGAAATTTATTGTGATCAATATATTTATTTCGATTTTTGGCATAAATCGTTCCAAATTGCATTGGAAGAGAGATCGTAGCAACCATCGACGACGGAGGTGAAATTTTTTCACTGACGTGATTTTGCTTCCGAAATGAATTTCTACGTCCGAGTTTTGAAAATCTTTGTTAACTCTATCGACAGTGAAGTGAATCCTTGTGAAGTTTCGATTCTATAGCTCTTGATTTATGTATGGGACACGTCAATTTTTGCTCTGCGAATATGAACAAGCGTATTTAGAGGTTGGATATTCAATATAAAAGGCGATAAAGCGCGGAAGCATTGAAGCTAGAAGTGATGCAGGCGGCAGCATGAAACCGGATTCTGCCGGAAAACTATCCTGGATTGCGATTTCCATTCTAGCTCCTTCAGAAGTGAGAGCGGATTCAGTCGAGGAACGCCGCGGATTCAAAATCAGCAGAGCCAGAAGTCTAGACATCAGAGTTTTCAACTTCATAGCGCTTTAGCAAGACTGGATAGATATACCGGTGAGATCGTTCAAATTGTAATTTTACAGTGTCTTTTGGCCCTCCATCGTCATTGTATGCGTGATTGCTTGGTGCTCTAGGGCAGTTTTGCTAGAATTTTCCAGTTACCTACACTACTTTATCAGGGTTAGGAAGGTTCAATGCGTTGAAAAGATATCTCTTAAAATCATGGTGTTATCTTCGGCTTAGAGACCGGAACTATATGTGAAATTATTAGTGGTGGGATTGTGTCAGTTTTTCAATTGTGGATATGCCTTGTATTCGATTTTGTCTGTATTAAATAATACAAACAAAATCGAGTACGAGACAAATCGACAATTGCAATATTGCAGATTTGAGCGAGTAAAGGCGCTTTAACCTAGGCTTATTAGCCAGGGCAAGGTGTAAATACCTCTGTCCCATCCCAAAGGACAAAAGGAGTGACATTAACCTTCTTAGCCAAGTCACTCCCAACGTTTTAATATATCCCCTTTAAACTGAAACGGTCGGTACGGTTGTCCTCGTTTCTTCCTCCTCTAAGATTCAAAACTACGCCTAATTAAATTATTCATTAAATGAATAATTTGATTGTCGTCTAATTTCGAAACATCTTCAAACCCAACTCTGCACAGTAGGCCTGGCCGTTTTAATATTTGCGACATTTGAAAATATTCTTCAAATTTCAATATTGACAAGAAAAACACTACAGAATAACTGCAGTGTTTTCCAGGATGCTTTTCAATACTGGCTGTGTAAGGGTTAGAATAGAATAGAATAGAATAGAAATCGTTCCAAATTGCATTGATGCATTATAGGAATATATCTATATTCTGTCTGCCACAGCGCAAAAAAAAAAAATATAACGCTCGTGAATATAAATGATCATTCTGTCAAAGTTTAATTTTCTGTTTGATCTTTGTTTACTTTTTATTTAAACCTCGCTGAAAAACGTGTATAATTTTAATTCGCAGACCTTCATTGATAATTGATCTTTATTCCAAACTTGTGAAAATTTAATCAAAGTGTGAAATCTCGACAAACATATAATTCCGGCTTAAAGCCAACTGTCAAAATTCTCTTTGAAAGGGAATTCCAGACAAACCGTTACTCGCCAATCACAGATGTTGGCAGTAAACAAAAGAGAAAAATTTTCTCTTCCATTAACTGCTATGAACTGTGTTTATCCAGCGACGGTTTGTCCGGAATTTCCTTTCAAAGAGAATTTTGACAGTTGGGTTTTAACCAGTAATCGTATTTTTGTCGAGAAATAACTATCATGGCACCAACTACAACCGATGGTTTAGCCACCTCTAACTCGACGAGCGCCTATTCAAACTGAATAAAAACATGCATATGTATATCAATTTATTTTCTTTTGTGCATATTATGTCACTACAAAGTACTGCACATCATCGGCCAACTTTCAACTATCCAGCCCGTTAAAGTTCTATGTTCAGAAACATAGCGGCAACAAGTTGACAAAATTGTTCTCAAACCCTATGAAACAAGATATTTGACGAAGAAAAGCTATTTTACTGCAAGAAAATATCGGAATGAATTTACTCATTTTCTTTAACTTGAATTTGTTGTTTTTTAACATTGACGTGTAACGCAGATCAGAACGCAGCCATATAAATGACAGCATCGTTTGATTAAAGCTTACCAAATATTTTAGGCCGGTTTAAAAACTGTTAGTACGGCTTTGTGCTTACGGCTATATGTGGATTAAAACAGGTTTTTAACTAGCATAGAATGTGTTATTTACTGCGCATACATAATACGTAAGTGAAGACGGGCATAGCGTAGTTGGTAAATCGAATGCCTTGTACGCAGCTCACCTGGGTTCGAATCCCAACCCCGCACATAGAGTTAGAGATTTTTATAAAGAGATTTTTCTAACCCGAAGAGGCGAATAACCTTAAGGTTAAAGCCTCTATATTGAAAATATAAAAAATTACACGTAAGTTTGTTTATTTAGAAAAATATAAACAACACCCACACATATAAAAACAACAAACACATACACGTATACTTATACACAATTTTAATACAACACAACAAAAAAAAACGAATATATTTTACTCTCTTAAGATATTTTTAGTTTATAAGTAAACGAGAAAACTTTCGAAAGATTGTATTAACACTACTACTATCAAGCCATTCTAAAATTAAAATTAATTTTCAGTGTCTGAATTGAAACGCATTTTCATTAGTCCATAATAGTGCAAATCATAGGACTATTCATGAAATGCATCATAGATCACTATTTATACAACGATGTATGTAATTACCCATCTTCCTGTGTCTCTTCCGTCTGTTTTCCGTATGAATAGCAGTGACTGTGATAGTATAATGCGTTGGGATGATGGAACCGTATATAAAGATCCAGAGTCAGATATGCGATACCAGCTGTAACATACAAAAGCAGGGGCGGAAGTTAGAAGACACTGATAACACACATTTAAACAAGCATTGGTTTGACCGGGAAACAATAATCGAGAACGGCTATAATGCATATGTATTAACTCGAGAATGTCTTTATAGCTCAATATATGGTTTTCAGCGGAATCTGTGTGGTTACCTTGTATAATATAATTTATTTCATATATATGTATATATATATATATATATATATATATATATATATATATATATATATATATATATATATATATATATATATATATATATATATATATATATATATATATATATATATAAATATATATATATATATATATATATATATATATATATATATATATATATATATATATATATATATATATATATATATATATATATATATATATATATATATATATATATATATATATATATACAGCAATTCCATGAAAAAAATATGATCTCTCAGAATTCTACAACATTTGGTAGAATCGTTCATTACCGAAAAATATTAGATACATATTTTTTTATTTCATCATTATGGTGTCGCTTTCCACGTTAGACTGGTTCAAAAAATAGTTTGTTTGTTTGTTTGTTTATTAATGATACTTTACATCATTTGAATGATGCATTCGTATCAGAAGGAAATTTGTAGTTTACAATTTTTTATACAATTCGGTTTTTCGTAAAAATTCCAAAATTTTCTTTTCGTTTTCGTCCTGGTTGATCATTGCATTTCGTAAGCTGGTTGAATCAATGATTTTTCAAAAATTGAAGCTTTAAAAATTCATAACTTTTGAACTGCTAAACCGATTTTCATGGGTTATAGGTCAAAAGAAAACTATTTAAGTGTAGTTTCAAGAAAAATTTATTAACTTGAAGTAATATTGAGTTTTGCGCGAACAAAATACGCATTAAATGGTTTTTCTCGATTTTCACTGCGAGGGTCCTTGTATACTCCATACTTTTATATTTTTATTTGAAAGATCATTCAATTCTGCACAACATCTCCAAACATAATTTTAGGTCGCGTTCAAAATATTTTTACCGAGCGTAATCTGTAGTTAGAAATTCCACTTCAATAAAAATCCTGGTGGTTTTAAATGGGTCATATTTCGGCATTATTATTTTTGTATCAAAAATTCAGAAGAAGCACGAAGAGAAATAAGTAAAACATTTTTATAACTTAATTTGTTTTATTTTTCACAAGGCATTTCATTTCTTTGGCTACAATAATATAGTTTTCATTTTGAGGCTTAAAACTATGGAATGACTGTGTTCTTGAAAATTACTTTACACGTGTATAATAGAGTGGCCCAAAGTTGTATGAAAAAATGCAAAGTGCGGAATTTCAAACCTTGTTGTTACATTAAGATTCTTAATTTTACTCACGAAAAACATTAATCGAATACAGCGCCACCTAGATCTGAAAATGTGAAACTGATGTGTTTCTCCATACATTTGGTCAATTTTTCCCATACAAACTTTGAGCCATTTGCGGAACCACTTCCAGTATACCAAATGAGCTGAAATTTTCAGGGAAGCTTATTAGCCACCCAAACTATCATATTCAGGTGCAAGGTTTTGATTTCGAGATTTAAGGTATTTTGGGCCAGGCCAGTGTATAACGATTTTTTTACTTTTTTCTCCATTTTATTGTAGGGGAATTGTGGGAAAAACCGACACTGTGGGTAAAACCGACACCCCACAACATTTCCTAGAAATCAAATTTTTATTCATTTCATAATGATACATTATTATTAGTACGTTTGTTTAGAGCATTTGAAGAAAAAATGGATTTACGTTAGTACGCCGAATGTCATAAAAATAAACAAAACATACGACAGCAGCGTTCCTACTCGTCTGGATGTTAAATTTCGTTGGTAGATTTTAATGTTTTACCCGAACAAAAGCTTTTCAAACCACCACATTTTTCAGTACCTATTATTATCGATCTGTCATATGATCAACTAAGTGTACTGAAGACGAGTTTGAGAAATTCAATATTTTTAATAGCTTTTATAAAAAAATGTGCGCTGTTGGGGTAAAACCGACACCCTATAGTTAGGGTAAAACCGACACGCTGTTAAGATGGTTGTGTATACTTGCGATTCATTTCAAAACCCCAATAGATCGTTGATGATCAGAGTACGGAAAATCAAATCTAAAAAAGATAGTTTTACTAAGAAGTGTGTGTGTCACTTATAAGTGAATGAATCCAATTAGCAGAACGTAGAACGCTTGCAAATCTTCTCTTACGAAATAAAATGACACTGGTGGTTGCAATGATGTGCGCAAGGATTATTTGGAAATACTCATATCAATAAATAATCCTATAGCATAAAATACTCTTATTTATAGTACTACGCATTCGAACTTTCTTCCCCTCACTACACGATGAAGCAACAAAAAGTACATATTTGCATCATACATACTCACACTTTATTAATCACGCATAAATCTCATTTTTAATGAAGATAAAGATTTTAATAAAGTGGAGAGAAAATAAATTAAAGGGGGTGTCGATCTTACCCCTATGGGGTGTCGGTTTTACCCGCAGTGCCTACAAAAAGTCACTTTGTTTTCCAAGTTTTACAACCAATAATTTTTAATGAAATTAATTTTTTGAAGCGCTGAAAAAATTAAGTCTTGTTAAGAATTTTCTGAAGAAGAATTCTGCATACAAACTATAATTTTATTGGTTTTGTGGCAACTTAGAAAAATTGTTAATCTTAAGGTGTCGGTTTTAACCATAATTCCCCTATTTGGATTCCGAAAAGAGCTGATAGTGTATTTTTGAATCTGGCTTAGAAATAACCCATGAATAAAGTTCTCGGGCTGCTGTTATATGATGGTCTTGCATACTCGCTTTCGCAGCGTTTCGATTCAATACTTGTCCCAAAGCATCACAAGGACCCTTTCCATGACAAGTTGCGAAAAAATTCCATTCGGCATCAATGTCAAAATCTTTTTGCATGTTGCACAAATTATATGCCGTCATTTTATTTTTGTATTGGCTTCCTGATCCATCTGAGAAAAAGTAAATCTGTTGTAAGCCTGGCAATTTACCTTCTATGAACGCTAAACAATGAGTCAAAGATAAACAAACTGCGTCATGATTATGTTTAGTGAAGTCAGCAATTGCAATAAAACTAGTAAACTTCAAATAGTCCAATTCTTCGTCTTTAAAATAAATAGCACAAGGGTGAATAGTACATTGAGCGTTTACCCAATGAAAGCCTTGAACTGCTTCCTGCACAACGAAAGAATAATTCTCCGAAAAATCACAGATAATGATGCATTCTGTAGCTTTCAAGTTGCTTTTGATGTGCGTCAAGTAGTTTGCTTGTTGCTCAGCTATAAAGTTATACGGGAATATATTGAATAATTTTTCTATCAATAAATTCTTGTGTGTCAATTTCAACTAAGTCCATAATGCATCTTTCTACTTGACGCCATTGTTTGAATTTTAATGATTCAATATGGCTGTTACTAAGAATACTCATTAGTTATGTCGCTAAAATTTGAGTTCCAGGGCAGTTTTCGCAACACTGCAACAATGTTCAACATTGTTCGCTCGAATTTTCACAAATTATTTTTGAAAACAAATCATGATAGGAGTTAACACCATCTAGAAGTGATTTACTTCTTTGTAATGTTTTAAAAATAAGTTTAATGTTTGGATGATAATATTACTATAATAATATTATAATGATAAAAAATAGGATTTTCCATGTTCGCTAGTATCCGTTAAAACACTACATTTTGGCAGGGACAAGTGACACTCATACAGTGTTGCCACAATTAAATCTGTACCGGGAGTTGAAAAATCTTTTCTATCTGTACTCTTCTATAGAAAAATTTGTACCGGATTCTGTACCCAAATAATAACAAAGTTGCTTTAAAAAAATCATTTTTCTTATACATATTTTTCATTCGGGGAAATCAAACCAGACATTCTGACTCGGTTGTTTTATTTGAGCTGGAATTCCGAAAGAAACCAGTTAGAATTCCGTGTGAGTTTGACTGGGTAATATCAATATCAACTCCAGCTCAATTTCTCGCTGCCACTTTGTTTGTAACCAATGGTGGCCAACAGAGTAGCGGCAAGAAGCTGAGATGGGGCTAGTAATAGCAATAGGATACGAGAAACCTGCTTGGAATTCAAATGGAGCAGGTCAGAGTAAATGTATGTACTCCGAGAAGATTCGCTAGGCTTTCACTTAGACATCATCCCTTTGATTTGCTGGAAGCAGGTTTTTGCCTTTCGCATTCTAATGTGAGCTTCAGTTCAAGCTCAATCAGTACCAGCTCCACTTCAAATTCTTGTAATCACTGCTGCCTAACACAACGTTTGCCTGCGGTTTACTGGGATGCATCGCAAGGTTAACTTTAAAAAATCTGTACCAATCTGTACTTTTTCACAAAAATCTGTAATCTGTACCGTACAGAATCTGTACCAAAAATGCTTCAAAAATCTGTACCTTTCTAGATAAATCTGTACTTGTGGCATCACTGCACTCATACCGTATGCGTATGTATACATAATCATAACAATAAACAAAAAGATTTTGGCATTGATGCCGAATGGAATTTTTTGGAACTTGTCATGGAAAGGGTCCTTGTGATGCTTTGAGAGGAGTATTGAAACGAAACGCTTCGAAAGCGAGTTTGCAAGGTCATCATATAACAACAGCCCAAGAACTTAATTCTTTTGAAGTAGAATACTTCTAACGTTTCAATATAGGGGTCCCGTTTCAAAATTTTCTGCCAGAATTTTACACGATTTTTTAAACGTGAATATCTGCCTTTGTACTGAATGAAAAAATAAGATTATTACGCTATCTGATTGGAAATATGTACAACAATTTTGTATTCAATTCGGTAGTATGTACAATTACTAAAAATAGCGAAAATAATGGAGTTTATGAAAGTAGTAATTATCTGATCCATGATTGGTTGGTACAATTCGCTCAAAAAGCAAGCGTTACTGGGACTGCCTCTTTTTCATCGAAGGAAACTGCGACGCGTATAAAAAGAGAACACGAGAAAAATTCGTTAGTTTGCGTTCTGACGTTGTAAGCGTAGCAGCTGCTGCGTTTCATGCCAGCTCATACTTCGATGGTACGTAATAGATACCATGAATGCCGCCAGGCGCTGATGATTCTAATCATGAAATGACGTGACAATTTTTGTATTTCAATATCACACTATTGAAAAACAAGCAAAAATGAACAGATCTCGAAAAAGTGAAAACTCCCATACATCATTCAATCTATCGGCAGAGCCGTCCATAGGGAGCAGGTTAGTGATTCAAACGAACAATAAAGGTAAAAATAAATGTGCCGCGTGCCTGTTTGAATCAGTTGTTGCTCTTTTGCCAGGCAAGTAATATCGTGCCTATAGCGTCTCGTACGACAGATTTGAGCACCCAGCACACTACGCTTCTATGAATGACGTCATCATCGACTATTTAAAGAATATCATTCCTCGAGCGACTTCATTCTCCCGTCAAACGTCAGGCCGTAAAGAACAGCAGTAGCAGTCATGCATGTTGACAATGCGCTGCGATGAGTGCTGCATTTGATCACTGCTACCGCTGGGGGTGAACCGATGTAAATAGCGCGCGGCTGAAAGAGTTGGTAAACCTCAGTTGAAGCTGGCTAATTGTTCCATTCTGCATGTTATTATTGTTAAATTCAAAGCCCTTGTAAGGGCTATAACAATATCAAACAATTAAGAACGAATTGAAATATTTCCAATCATTGACAGCGATAATCCAATTGCGCAGTTTATATTCGTTATTTGTTGCTTGTGCGTATATTGGCAATCTGAAATTTGCAACAATCTGTTATTTGTTTAAATTTATCCTTCCGAAACAATACAAATATGTGCAGCTACTTAAGGTACATTTTTCAGGTTGAAATTAGCGAAAACCTGTGATTTATTAAAAATAGTCTTTCGGAAACATAATCCAAAATTCTGCAATGTTTCAGGAAATTGGAGGATGTGGAAACACTGCCAGCTAGCGAAAGCCATACCAAAAAGAATCCGCAAATATTTTTTCGTTATTCTGCATGAAGGCAGTCCTTCCCTCATCAGTGCGAAAGTGATAAAAGCCGATGTCACGTTTCAAGCAATCAGTGTTTCAAATTAGATGCTGAAGAGAAAAGTTGTTTCTTTTCATTTCGAAATATTTATCTGATGTAAGTAACGTGCGGCTGGAAGAGACGGCAAATCTTTTTTGCAGCTAATTGTTCCATTCTGCATGTTATTTTTGTTAAACCTAAAGCCCTTAGATAGTTTAGTATTTTTCATTCCATAGCACGCGTGTTTGTGTATCCCACAAATAGTCCTTTTAAGGATTCCACCAATGGTCCTTTTTAGGACCCCACATACAAAACAGTTAATTTGAATAATTCCCTTAAAATCGTTCTTTTTAGTACCCCAAATGTAGAACATTTCAGAGTTAATGTTAATTAAACCACCGAATATATAAAGATACATATATTAAACTTTCTTCGTTTACGACTAATTTGATTTATGACCAGACATTTTTCTATCGTGCTTGCAAACATTTGATAGCAGGTATTTAAAGATAGATGTAAGGTTTTGCTTGTGAGCATCATTAATTTATATTCCCATTTCATGGATTTGAATAAAACTTTTTTAAAACTTGAATTTATCACACTATAGGTTATCGATTTTAATTTATAAAATTCAGCAATTATCTCTAGTGAAGAATAGCATGCCTGTGTGTAGTTCTGAAACAGTCGATGGCATTAACGGGTTTTAATTTGGACACGGATAATATTGCTTGCTCATAAAACTGGCTGCATTTTAATGGCATCGTGGTTGTGTCTTGTACACAATACTTTTTTCAGTGCTGAATAAATGGATTGGCAATGGGGTGGTTTGATGCGAGAACCGCGCTCTCTTGTTCTTTAAATTATATGTGTCGTCAGGTGCTTGTACAGATAAATTCACCACGGCGCGCGTTCCAGTGTGCACCGTGGTGAATTTATCTGTGTATTTGTTTCCTCCGGCAAGCCGTAATAGGGTTCGTCGCGGTGCGGATGTGGGCGGTAAATGGATTGTCCGCACCGCAACCGCACTTTGTTTACCGCACCGCACCGCGCGGTAATGCGGTAAATGCGGTAAAATTTTTGTATTTTTAAAAATAGTGTTGAAAAATTGTTCATTTGTATAACCATATATAATAAAATGTTATTCTTAACTACACGAAAATTAACTTTAAGTGACTCCTCAGAATGTGATGTTTATGAAAAACTTTTGCATTTTCCATTAATAAAATTCCGTACATTTTAAGGCAAACATTATACATTCAAAACATTCTACTGCAGTAATATGAAAACTTTTATTTTAGCAACCCTTCAATAAATTAAAAAAAATGAAATAAAATTGTAATAAGAAATGAAGTTTTATATTTTGTTTCTTTAAATTTTCATATTTTCAATGTTTTTGACATATGAAAATGAAATGGATGTATACCGCATTTACGTAGTAAAAACCACCTATCATTCTTAAAGGAATTTCACCAAAAACAAAATTTAACGTCTAAATACCAGTACTTCTATATAGTAGCGCATATATTCCAATACAGTGAAATAAAAACATATTGTATTTCATCAATAAGAACGACGCCATATTTGACGAAAAAATTGCTCTATACATTATATCTAAACAGGAGTCCGCTCTCAACCGGCACAGAATTATTGAACATTAGAAAAACTACAAAAATGTATGATTTGTAACATACAGCAGAAATATTATTAATAATAGGGGTTTTATGTATTCTCATTCAGAAACTAAGATTGCTCCCTTTAAAAATGCATGAAGTGTTTTTTTCTAAAGGCTAGTTCGAAAGTTCAGGCATTTAATGTATTTTCCTCTAATATTTTCCCAAAGAGCCAATGGCAAAAACTTCAATTAAAGTGGACGGAATGTGGTATTTGGCAAAAATAGTTTCAAAAAAGCTACAAAATAGTCTTTACCCTCCAGCACACGCGCCGTTGTATTTTGTGAAACACCTTCCGAAACTCTAGCGAAATCTTCTTTCAGCACCAGCGGCTGCTCATTCGGGGAACCATTCGCGCGAGTGCTGGAGGGTTAACTGAAAAATATTAGTAGGGGAATTATGGTTAAAACCGACACCTTAAGCTTAACACTTTTTCTAAGTTGCCACAAAACCAATAAAATTATAATTTTTAAGCAGAATTCTTCATCAGAAAATTCTTAACAAGACTTAATTTTTTCAGCGCTTCAAAAAATTAATTTCATTAAAAAATATTGGTTGTAAAACTTGGAAAACAAAGTGACTTTTTGTAAGCACTGCGGGTAAAACCGACACCCCATAGGGGTAAGATCGACACCCCCTTTAATTTATTTTCTCTCCACTTTATTAAAATCTTTATCTTTATTAAACATGAGATATATGCGTGATTAATAAAGTGTGAGTATGTATGATGCAAATATGTGCTTTTTATTGCTTCATCATGTAGTGAGGGGAAGAAAGTTCGAAAGCGTAGTACTATAAATAAGAGTATTTTATGCTATAGGATTATTTATAGATATGAGTATTTCCAAATAATCCTTGCGCACATCATTGTAACCTCCAGTGTCATTTTATTTCATAAGAGAAGATTTTCAGGTGTTCTACGTTCTGCTAATTGGATTCATTCACTTATAAGTGACACACACACTTCTTAGTAAAACTATCTTTTTCAGATTTGATTTTTCGGACTCTGATCATCAACGATCTATTGGAGTATACATAAGATCATTGTCTCATTGTGATAAAATTCGTCTATGACAAACCAAGAGAACACTATAAATTCGGTTTGATGACCTTTTTGCAGAAATAGCAAAAGCTTCGTTAGAATCAGATAAGCAAAAATTCCAATTTTTGATTTTTAAAGAGACTTACAAGAAATAAACACAATAAAAGTATTTCTGTGTATTTCTGCTAATACTATAGTGTTCTAATAGGCTAATTGAAGTGTCACAAAGATCCCCAGTATTTTGAAATGAATCGCAACTATACACAACCATCTTAACAGGGTGTCGGTTTTACCCTAACCATAGGGTGTCGGTTTTACCCCAACAACGCACATTTTTTTATAAAAGCTATTAAAAATATTGAATTTTTCAAACTCGTCTTCAATGCACCTAGTTGATCATAGGACAGGCCAATAATAATAGGTACTGAAAAATGGGGTGATTTGAAAAGCTTTCGTTCGGTTAAAACCTTAAAATCTACCAACGAAATTTTACATCCAGACGAGTATGAACGCTGCTGTAGAATGTTTTGTTAATTTTTATGACATTCGGCGCACTAACGTAAATCCAATTTTTCTTCAAATGCTCTAAATAAACGTACCAATAATATTGTATCATTATGAAATGAATAAAAATTTGATTTCTAGGAAAAGTTGTGGGGTGTCGGTTTTACCCACAGTGTCGGTTTTTCCCACAATTCCCCTACTTAATTTGGTAGAAAACTATCGTAAATTTGAATGGAAGTACGCGAAAAAAAGTTATGTAGCATACTTTTTGAGAAAGAGTCCAATAAAATTGACTGCAGAAAAATTCACATTGAATTTACACAGCAAACAAAGAAGATAGAAATACAATGTTGATGAACCAATGATAGAATTATCAGTCTAATTTGGACCTCTCCTAATTTTGGACGCTTTTCATACATTTGTATTCTTTACTACCAATTACTCCTAATTCGTTTGGTTTGATGAAGATAACAGTATAATTTTGTCTCTACACCCAAAACTCGGCCGTAATACCTTTACAGTAATAAGAAAAAAATCCTCTAATAGCAAGACATTTCATGCTAAAACGGTCCCAACAAAAAATTCCCCAAACGGCAATACCAACACATTCAAATCTTCTCTGCGTCGCACTCATGTTTCATCAATTCTTATTCAATAAATATTAACGCATCGGATTGTCTGGAAGTGTGTAGCACTTCGCTTGTCATTGTATTGCGCTTCAAGCGGAGTAAACACAATGGAGATAAAGACGAGGTTCGATTTTCCTACACGACACATTCCGTATTTGAAGATCGGCTCACACTCGGCTAGCTTCAAAGCACAGTCAGAAAAAAGCGACTCGGAATAGTGGTGGGGTACTTTGGCCGGTATTAAATTGAAATTTCTTTTCTATCACGGACGTTAACAGGAAGATAGCGACTGCACAAAACATGAACAGTCTTTCCCGTCATTTACGGGAAGCAAGACCTATGGTTTGGATCCACGTGTCCGAACTGAGGGTCCGGATCCAGACACTTGTCTGAATCTAAGCACCAAGTCTGGGCCTGGTTCAGGTACGGATTTGGAAGGGGAAAAGGGGATGGGCTAGATCCAGGTATTGGTCCGGATCCGGTTACTGGTCCAGATCCGGGAGCTGTTCTGGATCTAGGTACTGGTCCGGATTTGGAAACTGGTCTGGAACCGAGAACTGGTCCGGATCGGGAACTGTGTCGGATCTGGCAACTAGGACGGATCCGGAAACTGCCTAAAAATTTTTTTTCGCGTTCAACCTACCCAGTAAAAAAATCCGTGATTCGGGCTGGTTTCTGTCAATATTAGGGTAGATTCCAGCCTGCATTTGGTTGGATATCCGCCAGGATTCCGGTTGGTTTGACTCGGTACTAATACTATCATAGAAATCGACCGAATTATTCTACATGCGAACAGAGCCGAGGTTGACACATACTGAAAAAGTGTTTGTGATGCACATACATGAACAGTAACCGAAATTCGTCATTCCACCGTTTACTACCGTTGCGGGAATATGAGTTTAATACCGCAATGCGCAATTGCGTGGTCTGTTACCGAAAAGACAATAGAATCTTACCCAAAAGTAATAGAAACATACTCGTCGGATTTTGGGTGTATTTGGATCTTGCATTTTACGTATTTGAAATGGTTAGTTTGTGAAGTTTTACTTAGAAGTATAAAATAACTAGTGTCCAAAATATGCCGTAAAAATAATAGCATCAAAATATTTCGGACACAGCTAGATTTTTTTTCTTAATAGCAGTCTGTTTATCAATTTAGAATAACCAAAATTATCACTTTATCAATTATTTTTTTGCGGTGCGGTTGCGGTAAAACCGCGCGGTAAAAGCTCTTTCCCGCACCACATCAGCGGGAAAAAGTGTCTTACCGCACCGCAGATTTTGCGGTGCGGGTGCGGTAAATAGGAACCCTAAGCCGTAATGCGTACTGGTTGTTTCGTTGTGTAAAGGAGATGGTGTTGGCTTATTGGATACTGATAATATGATTTTCTGTTCATGATTTGATACGAGTTTATTTGCGAGTTTATAGAGCATTTTTGCACTACCAGAGAAAATTTAAAATTCTTGGTCCTCGGAGCAAAGTGAGAAAAAGTTTTACGTATCATCATGTTATAAACTCAGTTAAATAACGGTCCATAAAACAAATTAATTTATCCACATTAAGCCCGGCTTATTTTGTGTGCGGCTAAATGTGCTAAAGCACATTTTTACTTATTTTGTTTTGCGAATATCGCGGCTACACACATGAAAAGCTCCATTATTGCGAAAACTCCACTCTAAGATAACTGCTTTGTTAAGGTTCGAGCATATTATTATTTATGAAAACATGGGGTAAAACGCGCCTCCTAAGGGAATATGATCATAGTTTAGCTATAGAACATTAATTTGGAGAATTTAATAAATATCATTCAACCAACATTTCCCCCTGTAATCGCAATCAAAACGCTTTGAAAAATGTTCAAAATTTTAATGATTCACAACAACAACGGGACAGAAAGCTCGCTGGACTAACACGTAATTTTGTTTTCTGTTGAGATTTCACAAAAGTGTAGCTTTAAATCGTCTTAGGTTATGCAATTATTTGGTTTTCAAAACAATTGTTCTGTTTTAGATTAGAAAGATGGGTAGGTAATCTCAACGACATTACCGAAATGAAGTAACATACATTTTAAGTTGTTAATATGAATGCTGCAATTTTTACTAATTTCTGCCAGGTTTTATTAAAATAAGTTAATTCGGTATTTCTAATGGAAATAGCGAAATAACGGTACAAGTATATACGATTCTCTACTGTTGCCAAATGAATTGTTTCACTCTTATGAAATGCTATTTTCAGGGTTGCCATATGAGGATAAATATGTTGGAATATTTTAGGTTTCGATGTACGTGTACCGATATTTCGGTATTTCCATTAGAAATAACGAAATGGCTGGTTTTAATATAATCTTTCAGAGTATAGTCAAATTGTAGCATTCGCATTAACAGCCTAAAGTGTATTCTACTTCACTCCGGTTATGTCTCTGACATTACCCACCCATATATATATATATATATATATATATATAATATATATATATATATATATATATATATATATATATATATATATATATATATATATATATATATATATATATATATATATATATATATATATATATATATATATATATATATATATAATATATATATATATATATATATATATATATATATATATA